>NC_133618.1:481054671-481354671 GCF_048593235.1 Sminthopsis crassicaudata | reverse complement strand
GGAGCTGCATCCACAAGACACTAAGAAGAGGAAACTTACTCTTTGGTTCCTCTCTTTTGATCCTCTCTGCAAAGGCTCTGGCCCAAAAGCCAAAATAATCTAACCAAAAATATCGTCTAACCTGAGGATCTTTCAGAAATACAGAGTCACCGCAAAAAGGAACTTCATAAAGCCATTTCCTCCTAAAAGCCCTGGCCCTGGGAACCTCTTACCAACAAATGCTTCCAAAGGACACCAGAGAAGAGAAAGCTTCATCACAAAGGGGGCAACTGCAGCAGGCTCAGGGCTACAAATGCAAACCTGGAGGGATGGAGGGTGGGGGAAGGTTCTGCTTCTTAAAATCCAAGAGGAAGAAACAAGACTTTGGATTATGTAAGTCCTCCATCCAGCCCTCTCCAGGAAGCCAGAATCCAGAAATAGCCTGACCAGGTTATTAAGAAGAGATTATAGATCAGGGCTCCAAGTGTCTAATTGCCTAGTACACACCAAACTCTAGCAGCTCCTGGTCTCTAGGGAAAGATTGCTCCAACTGGCCAGTTGCTGAGGTATTTTGTCAATGCTAACTAGGAGCACCTGATGTGGCTGGGCACTTAAGGTTCAATTGTTCCCCAAAAGTGACGTCCGCACCCACAAGGTAAGGCTGTGGAAAAAATGCCAGAAGTAAATGTCAAAAGACTTGAATTTGAGTCCTGACTCCAAAACTTATTAGCTCTATTATCCCGAGTAATTCACTTCTATGAAGCTCAGTCTTCTCTTCTGTAAAATGGTCTGATACCTGCACTACCTATCTTATATTCTTGTGAGAACAGTGCTTTGTAACTAACAGCTGTTTCTCCAGGAGGAGGGACTGGTTAAAAAAACACTTACACACACACAGGACTACTATGAAAAAAATGCTTTTTCAACTAAAGCATGACACATAAATGGGAACCAGTCTTCTTATTAGCTATATCCACTCTCAAATTTTATGAGTGAAGTCCTCCTAAGATTTAAGGAGAGAGAAGGCTTGTAGGAAGAGTTAATTGAGGGCAGCGGAGTTAATGAGAGAGCCAAGAGGAACTGAAAATATACATGTACCTCTGATCAACAAGAAGCTAGCAGCCAGGGTTTTCAAGGAAATGCTGCATCAGCAGCCCCCAAGGAGCCTAGGGGTGGGGGTGGAGGGGGTTACCTCACTTTGCCTAAGATTGAATAGGGGAAGAGAAGGAGGATAAGGAGCAAAGGTTGAGGAACACAGATCTTCATCACTAAGAGAAAGCCCTGATACCTTAACTCAATCTTTCTAACAATCCTTACTGTTGAAGAGAAAGGGAAATCCAAGCTTAATTAAGATAAATGATTCTTTGTATTTCTCTACTGATTTCTGCTTTTCTGAACCTCTTCAAATACATGGTATTTCCCATCTATGATTGCTGGTCAGAAGGCTGGCACTGCTATCTGCATTTTACAGATGAAGAAATTAAGGTCCATACATTAAGTGAGAAGTTCAAGTTTTACACAGCAAATTAATGGCAAAAATACTAGTCAGTCACCAAGGGTTTATTAAGCACTTACTAATTGACAGGAATTATGCTAAATGCTACAGGTTCTCAAAAAGTCAAAGACTCTGTTCTGCTATCTTCAAAGACAACAATGACATATTTAACATAACATAAAAATATGTAGTTAGCTATGTACATTAAAGATATATGAAAAGTAGATAAGAGGATAATTTCAGAGGGTAGCCATTACCTAGAAGAGGATGGTTTGGGAAAGATTTCCAGGTCTCCTAACCTCCCTTTCAAAGCTGAATGCCTAGAACTAGATTTGGTCTTTATTTTTCAGATGTCCAAATTTCAGGCATTAAAATGGAGGGGAAAACTTCACAAAAATATTTAATCCTCTTTGCCTCCCGCCTAGCATTATCAAAATGTGCCAATCTTAGTTTTAAGGATCATTGTAGCAACATAGGCTGAATGAACACTAAGGGGAAAAAAGGCATAATGGAAAAAATATCAAGTTGAAAGCCTTTTCTCTTTGTTTTCACAAAACTTTGTTTTGTAATCCTAATGCACTATTCATAGCATAGACTGGAGTATCACAGAAGTGTGGTTTATAACATAGGAGCTCAACAAATATTTATTGACTTTGATTTAGCATGCTCAGGTCAAAAATGTCTTAGCTAAAATCTTTATTTCCCCCAATGACTAGCAGAATGCTTTGCATAGAGAAAGGGTCTCAAATGTTTATTCTATTTGTATTTTGAAATTCCTGTTCAAAAAAGATTACTATACATACTACTCCATCTGTCAGGGCTGAAAATGCTTCAAGATGGCAAAAAATGTTAGGGAGAAGTAGGGAGTCAGTGTGGGAATCAATTCAACATTTATTGAGCACCTATTAGATGGAGAGCATTATTTAATTCAAATTCTATATGTAATGGAGATATATACATTAAAATAAAAGCATCCTGAATATCAAGGTATTTATATTCTTAGCAAAGGGGAGGGGAAATGGATGGAAAAGATTGGGAGATGGAATATATGCAATAAAAAACAAATAATTAAATGCAAGGTAATTTGATAGGGGGAAGACACAAAGATGGGGAGGGAGAAATGGGGGAAGAGGGAACAAACACAGGGTGGGAGACACAGGCATCTCTCCCTGGGTGATTTGTGAAAGGAGGAAATGTAATATGTTTGGGTTGAAAAGATGGAAAAAAAAACCCCAAAACTTACAAAACACCCCACCATGGTATTGTAGAAAGACTGCTGGATTTCTGGACAGAGGACTTGGGTTGAAATACCAGTTCTGCCACTTGAGTGACTAGGGAAATCACATTATTTCTCTGGGTCTTCATTTTTTCATATAAAAACTATAGAGTTGGATTACAAAAATTCTAAGGCCCCTTCTAACTTTTAAATAGGTGACTCTATAGTAGGCCAGTATGACTGGAAAATAGAATGGATAGAGGGGAAGTAATATGAAATAACCATAGAAAGACAGGTTGAAGACAGACTGGTGCAAATTAAATTTTATTCCTATAGACAATAGGGATCCATGGGAGGTTTTGAGCAGAGAAGTGATATGACTGAATCCTTCTGGCCCTGGCTTAGGAAAATTACTTTGACAAATATAATGGAACATGAATTGGAAGGAAGTGAGACTGGTAGCAAGGAGAATTGGTACGCATCTCTTGCAAAAATCCTGGTGGAGGAGATGAGGCCTGGCCTAAAGTAGCAGCAGTTTCCCTCAAGGTAGTTAGGAAGGGTATCAGTTCCCATAATATATGCTCAGATTCAATTAAATTCTCTCCCATCTTCTCTTTTCCTTACACTTACATACACACATTCTCTCTCTCTCTCACACACACACACACACACACACACACACACACACACATTCACTCTCTCAGATGAAGTTCAATACATGGATTTTCTTCTCATTACTGTCAGAAAGGGTAGAGTCTCAGGGTTCTAAGTCTACTTCTATTCTTGATTACTCATGAAAAGAATGAGAATTAATCATCCATGTCCAAGTTGGATGCCAAAGTCAAGTTTCAAAGAACAGAGTTAGTTTGTCCTCAGTAAGATGCTTGCAAAGAACTCAAAAGAGGGCTGTAGTACAAAGTTCTCTGATTAGGAAGAGAACATACAATGTTCTTAGGACATCCTCAGATGAAGAGTCACAGATAACTTTAGGGTACCTTGAAAAGGGAAATTGGATTTGGAATGAGAAGATGGAGTTCAAGATCTATCACCTGTGAGACCCTGGACAATTCAATTAACTTTCTGATTAACCTTCCTCAATTGTAAAATTAGGGGACTGGATTAGTTTCCTTCCATCTCTATATAGATTAAGCTATGACATAAAAGACATTAAAACTAATCAAATCTCATTTTACAGGGAAGGAAATGGAGGCCTAGCGACACTTGCCACAGAAAGCTAGTTATAAAAGATTATTTGCTTCCAACAAACCACTGTTAAGGAGAGTAAAGCTCCTTATTACAGTGGTGTATTCTGGTCACATCTTTTAAAAAATTCAGAGAAACTGAAGTAGGTACTAAAGACAGCAACAAAAATTATTAAAATAATGGGAAAATAGGGATTATAGAGGCAGGTTAAAGAACTAGGACTGTTTAAGCTTGGACAAGAGGATAGTAATGGAATTATCATCTTTAAAGGAAAGAAAAAGGGGCAGCTAGGTGGCTCAGGGGATAGAGCACCAGCCCTGAATTCAGGAGGACCCGAGTTCAAATATGATCTCAGACACTTAACACTTCCTAGCTGTGGGACCCTGGCCTCAGGAGAAAAAAAAAAAAAAAAAAAAAAGATCAGTTGGGACATAAGGAAGACTGACTGATGAGATTAGAACCAGGTTAAAAAAAATGACAATAAAAAGTTATGGAATATCTGTCCATAAGCTTTTCAAAAAGAGAATAGATGATAATCTGTCTTAAATAGATTAAACATTTCATGGCAACTTGATAACAGCATTAGAGATCATCTAACCATCTTACTATCACTTTAAAAGTTAGGAAATCATGATCCAGTAGATCCAGTAGATAACATGCTAGATTTGGCATTAAAGAACCTCATTCAAATCCTAGCTTTCTTATTTACCACTGGTATAATTGTGGACTTCAGTTTCCTTCCCTGTATATAAATTGCAGATTTTGGACTAAATGGCCTCTCAGGTCCTTTCCAGCTCCAAATGTATGTAAACTGAGGCCTATGGCAGTTAAGTAAGTTGCACAAAGTGACTGTGAATCAATTGTTGATAGCCATGGCGAGAGCCTAGTTCTCTAGATTACTAATCTAGAGTCTTCAAGGTAGAAAAAGTCAGCCTTGAACTCTGGGAAACTGGAATTCAAGTCCAATCTCCGCCAAACATCTAGCCCCAAGATCTTCAGCAACTCCCTTAATCTTTCAGTGCCTGAAGCAACCCTCAAATTACAGGAATTGTTAAATTTGAGGAGGGAAGTTTCTATAGTGGGAGTGTCCCCCACACCTAAGAAATCTTATCTGGCAAAGATAGAACCAACCACCAAAGGCACCAATTAAAAAAAAAAAAAAAAGAGTTAAATGATGGCTCTATCCGGTTTTTGGGAGGCTAGTTTCAAAGATTGTCTCTAGCTTTCCAGATAGTAAAGGGAAGACAAAAACTACTTATTTCTCTTCAGTCCCTTCCTCAGGGACAGGAATGCACCTGGCTTAGGAAATCCTTGCAGAAAGCAGAAGCGATCTCGTAACACCAGGAAGGAGAGGATGATGACAACTCAATGATGAGACTTGCACTTTGAGTTGCTGTGTTAATTTGACTCAGCAAAATGCAGAGTCCTGACACAGAGCAGAATCACCATCATTAATCTTTGCCTGATCGCAGGTGGCGTGGGGGGCCAACCAGTCCTGCCCAGAATACAGAACAGGGCTAGAGTGGTGAGAAGAGCATTTTTCTATGGAGGAACAATGAGAATGTTTAGGGCAAGGAATCCAGAACAGAAAGTCATTGGTCTCCTTGCTTCATTTAGAGTTCAATTTAGCGTTAACTAGTCTTGTTCTCTGGAGACAGAAAGTCATTATACCATGGTGCTACTTTTGATACTATTCTGGATTTTCACCACAATGAACTCAAACAGTACAGCCCAAACTTGTCCTGGCCATAGAAAAAAAATGAAATGCAGAGATGTTGGGCTCATTTTACCAAGGCCAGAGAAACTAACCCTAAGCAGACCAAGCACACAGAAGGCTAAGAGCCTGAGAGCGGGGGAAAGAGCATCCAAAAGAACTTGGAAGAAGCCCAAAGCTCCAAAGACAAGCTGGGGCAGGGAAGAAGAAATTCCAGGGTTCTTTTCTCAGCCCCACCTACACCTAACGCACACTACGGTATGGGGGGAGCGGAGGGGGCCTTCTCCAGAAAGTCCACAAACTCTCAGGAGCTCTAGAGCGGACCGGACCTCAGAGACCCTAAAAAGCCCATTTTAGCCACACCCCTCCGTACAATGATAGTGCCCCTACAGCGGTCACTACCCTTCAGCCGGAGACGTGCAAACCCGCCAGCTCACTATTTCCGGAGGCAGCTCCGTCTGTTCTCCGCCAGCTCTGTCAGTCAGCTTTTTCCCTACACGGGCCCGATTCTGCTTCCCCAGAACTTCTAAACTCCCGGATTACTAGGAAGAGCCAGATGGGAGAGCTTCCCGGATCAGAGCAGGCTCGCCCGCTGGGGAAGAGGGGGTAAAAAGGCCGTTTTTTGTCTCCCACGGGGAGGAATGAGTTGGAGAAGCCGCTCTGAGGCTATTTAAGTAATGATCTCCAGGATGGACACAGGACACTGGGAGGTTTCTCGGACTCCCGCCGCGCCCAGGTGCAGTGAGACAGGAGAAACCGGTCAGAATTCGCACCCAAGTCAGACCGAGGCTCTGACGGGTCTCAGCCACCTTTAAACGCTCCCTGCCTCCTTGGGGGAGCCGCTCCCTTTCTCTGGGCCTCAGTTTCTTTTCCGATAAAATGGATTTAGCGGGTAGAGGACCTCCGTCCCTCTCCACACTTCAGCTCCACAACCTGGAGGCTTCTGCCGGCTCAGCCCGAACTTGAGCCCAGGAACAGCCCGGGAGCAGGGCGGGGACGCCCGCGGCCCGGCAGCGCCCTCCCCGAGTCCCTCTCCCTCACCCGCTGCAGCTCCAGCTCGATCTCGCCGGCTTTGAGCAGGATGGGCCCCCGCACCGCGTACTCCACCGCCTTCACCAGCGGGTTCATGGATTCGGGCGTCAGCACCCACTCGCGCCCGTTCCTCTCCGGCCTCAGCTTCAGCACCGCCCCGGCGGCCTCGGCCGCGCTGCTCCAGCCCCGGCCCCGGCCCCGGCCCCGGCTCCATCCCGGGGAGCGCGGACAGCCGCCGGCGCGCAGCCCCAGCACCAGCCCCGCCGCCCGCTGCATGACTTCGGCGTTCCTGCGCCCGCTAGCCCGGGACCCTGGCAAAAACAAACGCTCGGTCAGCACACCGCCGCCCGCCCGGGCGCCGCCCCCCGGCAGCCTCCTCCCCGCCCCCGAGGCCGAGCCGAGGGTTATTTCATCCGCGGCGGAGCCCGGTCATGGGCGAGCGCTGACTCTAGGGTGCTCTGGTGCGCGCGGTCCGCGGAGCCCGGGCACCAGCACTGGCCGAGGCGCGGCGCAGGGCGCCACATGCCTTGCTGCTCCTTCTCCCCCGCGCCCGGTCCCGGCGCGCTCCCCTCAGCTGGTGTGGGGCGCAGGCGGTAACGGCCGTAGCATCCCCGGGCCCGGCTCCGGCTCCCGCAGCAGCCACTCACAGCACCGGCCTCTCCCACTCCCCCACACCCACCCGGAGAAGTCCGAGAGCCGGCCCCAGAGCGCCGCGCCCCTCCCTGGGACTTGTAGTTCTCGGCGCGGGCTTCGCAGCGCAGGTGCAGAGGACTGGAAAAACTACCGTTCCCACCGTGCACTGCTCCGAATTCTAGAAGTGATGAGGGTGGGAGGCGAGGAACCACACTGGTCCTTCCCGGCTTGAGGCAACTTCTAGTTAGGGCGAGGAGAAAAAAGGAGAAAAGAAGGGCGCCCGAGGAGTGCGCTATGGCCGCAGCGGGAATGCGTCCCTTCCCCCTCCTCCCTCAATCTCCAAAGTGCAGTTATTTGTACATTAAGCCCCGCCCCCCGTCCCGCCCACTTACGCACACACCTGCTTAAGATGCTCCTCTGGCGGGGCGGGAATTCAGAATCTGCTGCTGTCTCCCAGTTGATTTCATCATCCCTTCCCTTCAGCTGAATGGATAGCGGTTGTTTAGTGCCCAAATCCCAGCGCTCCCCCGTGACCTGAGGGATTGCATCGGAGGCTGGCTGTCTCTGGGGCTCCGGAGAGGGAAACACAGTAACGCGCACTGTACACTGTACACAAAGCGCGGCACCGGGGCCAAGGCACGAACAAACAGGAGGGCCTAGCGGTAAAGGACCGCCGCCGGCGGCTGCGCTTCCAGAGTCATAGGAGCTGACTCAGATGTCGCGATCTGGCCCCAGCTGTAACCTGCCTGACCTTGTGTACATTAGCCCACACCAATGAGTGCTCCCTTACTAAGAATAGCTGGAAAGGACTTCGGACGTCACCCACGCCCTCAAGCAGAGGAGGAAATTTAGACTCCAGAGAAGTTTCTTACAACATAGCACAACGCGCATAAATGGTGGAGGAGCCGGCATTGGAAGACTTCAGACTGCAGACCTCGTGGGGTTTGCACTGTGTATCGTTTCCCCGGACATGTGTGCAGAGCCCACTTTTGACACACACACATACCTCTGTGCCCTACAATACTACTGTTTTTTGATCAGGTGATTGGAGGGGGCCCAGAGGCACACACAGCTAGGAAGTATGAAGTGTCCCAGGCGGCATTTGAACTCGGCTCCTCCTGATTCCAGCGCAAGTGATCCATTCAAGCTGTTTTGAGACTGGTAGATTTAATGGACGGGGGACTAAATCCTCTGAGAGCCCTAAGGATTTGCAAAAAGAGATTTGATTCTTTGGCTTCTGAGGTCTCTAATAGATCAGTTGATTAATCTACATTAACATGATCAATTATAGATTTCAGATTGGCACCTCGAAGCAATTTATGTCCCTAGAGAATGAAGTAATTAGACCAAAATTACCTAGCCATTATTTGCCAGTCATAAGACTTGAATTTGGGTCTTTCCTCATTCTAAAGTTGGTCCTCTAGTCCCTAAGCAACTTTGTCACTAAAACTACGGCCCGGGGCCACTTGGGCCCGCTGAGGATGTTTATGCAGCCCGGGGTTATGGCAAATGGGCTGAGTGGTGGAGACAGAGTGTGAGCTTTTGTTTTTACTATAGTCCGGCCTTCAAACAGTCTGAGGACAGTGAACTGGCCCCTATTTAAAAAGTTTTGACGACCACTACTAGAGACTTCACTGTTAAGGAAATAGGACCAAAAGTGTGATATCATGGCCATGTTCGAAGAATTAGATTAAAGGTAGAATCTGAATCTGAGGCTACTCTAAATTCAGCATTCTCACCTCATCCTCTCATTCATACTACTCTCCATGATTTCTTCCAGTTCTAAATCTTGCCATGCTGGAAAATACTCACCAAAATAGTATGTCTCTGATACATGGCCTTACTCTCACTATTATGCCATATGTCAATAATTGGTAAATTGGTCAAAATGATTGTTATGAAACTAAAAATACCTGATTCATACAAATGAAAATATTAGATTTAGAGTTAGAAGGGATGTTGGAGATCACTTAATCCAATCTTTTCCTATTACAAATGAAGAAACTGAAGCAACTTTTCTTTAAAAAAATTTTTTTTAGGTTATACACATTTATTTTTTTTACATATTTCCATATGTCACATTGGGAGAGAAAAATCAGAACAAAATGGAAAAACCATGAGAAAGGAAAAAAAATGGTGAAAACAATATGCTTTGATCCTTATGCAGTCTCCATAGTTCTCTCTCTGGAGGTGAATGGCATTGTCCGTTCAAAGTTTATTGGAATTGCCTTGAATCACTGAATTGCTGGGAAGAGCTAAGTGAATCATAGTTGATCATTACACGATCTTGCTGTTGCTGAGTACAATGTTTCCTTGGTTCTGTTGACTTCATCCAACATCAGTTCATGTAAGTCTTTCCAGGCTTTTCTGAAATCAGCTTCATCATTTGTCATAGAACAATAATATTCCATTACTTTCATATATCATAACTTATTCAGCCATTCCCCAATTGACATGTATCCATTTATTTTCCATTTATTTTGCTACCTCAAATAGAGCTACTACAAACATTTTTGTACATATGGGTCCTTTTCCCTTTTTTTTAATGATCTCTTTGGAATACAGACCCAATATTAACACTGCTGGATCAAAGTATATACACAGTTTTGTAGTTCTTTGGGCCTAGTTTCAGATAGCTCTCTGGAATGGCTGGATCAGTTCACAACTCCACTAACAATGCAGTAGTGTCCCAGTTTTCCCACATCCCCTCCAACATTTATCATTATCTTTTCCTGTCATCTTAGCCAATCTGAGAGGTAATATTTCAGAGTTGTCTTAATTTGCATTTCTCTAATCAATAGTGATTTTGAGCATTTTTTCATATGACTATAGATGACTATAGAATGATTTGTATTCTTATAGATTTGACTCACTTCTCTATGTATCTTAGAAATGAGGCCTTCATCAGAAACACTGGCTGTAAAAATAGTTTCCCAGCTTTCTGCTTCCCTTCTAATGAAGGGAATTATGATAATTATGGAGGAAATGGATAAAATGTGTGCATTGTGAGTTTAGAGAAAATAGCTTTTCCCTAGGAAGAATAATCTTGGGCATTCTCCAACTGATAAATGGTCAAAAGATATGAACAGACAATTTTCAGGTGAAGAAATAGAAACTATTTCTAGCCATATGAAAAGATGCTCCAAATCATTATTAATCTGAGACATGCAAATTAAGACAATTCAGATACCACTACACACCTTTCAGATTGGCTAACATGGCAGGAAAATATAATGACAAATGTTGGAGGGGATATGGGAAAACTGGGACACTGATATATTGTTGGTGGAAGTGTTAATACATCCAACCATTCTGGAGAGCAGTTTGGAAATATGTGCAACTGTACATACCCTTTGCAGTGCTACTACTGGGCTTATATCCCAAAGAAATCTTAAAGAAGGGAAAGGGACCTGTATGTGTAAAAATGTTTGTGGCAGCCCTCTTTGTAGTGGCAAAAAACTGAAAACAGAATGAATGCCCATTAGTTGGAGAATGGCTGAATAAATTGTGGTATATGAATGTTATGGAATATTATTGTTCTGTAAGAAATGACCAGCAGGATGATTTTAGAAAAGCATGGAGAGACTTACATGAACTGATACTGAGTGAAATGAGCTGAACCACGAGATCTTTATATGTTAGGATTCTTACAAGGTGCTAAGTGGGTTGTCTAATTTAGCATGGTACTTAACAGTTCTCTAATTCAGAGTTCACACCTTTAAAAGAGCATATAAAAGGACAAGCCCACTGGAAACTCCAGGAGATTCAGAGTCAGGTTTCATCCCCACTTCCACCTTTGTGCTGGCTGGAGACATTCAGGCAAGAGTTCTAGGGAACCAAGGAGAGAGGAAGGCCTCCAGAAAACTAGCTGAGCCCCAAGTGAAGGAGATAAGATTTTGGAAGAGACAATAAAGGAGTTGGAATTTAACTCCTGGCTGCATTTGGGACGATTGAACTGAACTGAAATTAAGGCTGCCTACAGAAGCCCCCCCAAGAGATCTGCTCCAAGAGAATGATTACAATTTAGAGAAGAGAACATTACATTTTGGCGCCCAAATATGGGACAGATAAGATCTTGATTTCAGTAGAAAAGCCTCTGATCCTGATCCAGTGGAAAAGTCTCTCTGACCCAGAAATTAGGGTGAGTATAACAAGGAAACTTTGTCAAAGAGCTAAAGTAGAATTTCAGCAAAATGGGGCAAATTTTTAGAAAACAGCCTTCTGTTTAAGGAAAATGTTTAGAGAGCATTGTCAAGGTTATGAAAAGCCAAGGATTGATTATAATTTTGGAGCAGATCACTGAACTTTTAGAAACTATATAGTACATATCTCCTTGGTTCTTTATGGAAAAAGAATTGGATCTAGAGGAATGGAAATTAGTAGGAGAGCAACTTTGTCAATACTATAACAAAAATGGACCTGACTCAATTTCCAAAGACATGCTTAATACATACAATTTAATACAACTGGCTTTAGGAAATTATAGAAATTATAGAATAAGGAAAAAGAAGAAAGAGCAGAAGTGCTAACTAAACTAGGTGAAAAGGATGAATCAGATAACAATAGAGTTAAGTATAATTCTGAGTATGGAACTTCACAACAGGAGCCTTTCTCATCTCCTCCTCCCTTCATGGATGGAGGGAGAAGGAGAAGGGGGAGAGGCAGTAACACAATCAGAACCACCTATTAAACAGCCTATGACAAGATTAGAAAGAGCATTGGTTAAGGCAAAAATGAAGAGGATATATCTGATTTTATAGATCCATATCCTGTGATTGAAGAGCTTGACTCTTCAGGTCAAAAAAGGAGAAGATACACTCCTTTTGATTTGAATAAAATTAAGGATTTGAAAAAAGGTTGCACTCTTTATGAGGCCATATCATCTTATGTTAAGATATTACTAGATAAGTTGTCTTATGAAATCCTAACCCCAAATGACTGGAAATCCATAGCAAAGGCATGTTTAGAACCTGGAAAAATTGTTGTGGTTTTTGGAGTATCATGAATTATGTAGGATTCAAGTCAGATTCAATAGGCAAACAGGACTTAACACACAAGTCACTTTTGACCAACTAGCAGGTGAAGGTCAGTATGGAGAGAATCCAGAACAGATTAATTATCCCATAACAGTGTATGAGCAAATTTCTAAGGCTCAATA
Source organism: Sminthopsis crassicaudata (assembly GCF_048593235.1). Lineage (NCBI taxonomy): Eukaryota > Metazoa > Chordata > Mammalia > Dasyuromorphia > Dasyuridae > Sminthopsis > Sminthopsis crassicaudata. Next base: position 481,342,241 of record NC_133618.1, on the reverse strand, counting down.
AATGTTTGGGGTTCCCTCCCTGGACAGAAAGATGGAGGTGAAGCCTTACAAAAATAGAGCAAGGTCCCAATGAACTTTTGTGGATTTTGTGGGATGTTTGCAAACAGCTGTCACAAGAGCTATTGGAGAAAATGCAGCTATAGAAATAATGACCAGACATTTGGCTAAGGAAAATGCCAATGAGGTTTGCAAAAGAATTATATGGGGACTATACAAAGATGCTCCTTTAGAGGAGATCATAAGACGCTGTGCTACAGTGGGCACAAATGCTTATTATGCCCAGACAATGATGAACATGGAAAGACAGGGTCCCTCTTGGCAAGGGACTTCTAAAGAAACTCATCGATGTTTTCAATGTGGAAAAGTTGGGTATCTAAGAGCTCAGTGTAGATATGGAGATAAAGTGAGAAGACAGGATGAGAGAAGACCTAAAACCCTATATCCAAAATGCCACAAGGGCTTTCACTGGGCCTCAGAATGTAGACAGACCCAGGGAAATGAGAGATGGGGCCTAGCTCCAAGCCCTCAATCAATAGATAGGTGGGGCATGATGGCAGCTGAATTTACACCCAGAGAGTCTTTAGAAGGTCAGGACTCTGATGAGATCAATTAGAAGAAAAGTAATCAGATAGTAAAAAGGGATTACATTTGGGGAGAATACAGGGTAGTGTCCAGTGCAAACAGCTCCAATGTAATTGCCAGATGATGAGCAGAAATTTAGAAAGTGGTAAATAGAAGGGAATTAAATAGGTTAACTGCCTGGGAGAGAGGGTTTGCTTGTATTTCTTCAGATGGAGAAGGAATCAGATGGGTGCCAATGAGTTGTATTCGCCTTATCCATCAGAGACAGAAAAGGAGAAAAACCTCAAAACAAAGGAGAAGATCTAAGAAACATCTGACACTGAAAGAGCATGACTAATGATAAAGACTGTTGCAGGACTTGAAAACCAACAGGAATCATTGGATTCACTAACGCAAGATGAGACTGTTGCAGGACATGAAAATCAGCAGGGATCATTGGATTCCTTGAGATGAAAAATTGTTGATGAGACTATTGCAGGGCTTCAAAACTTGCAGGAATTATTGGATTCCTGGCACATTAACTAATGGACAATGGATTCCTTTTGGACTATTTCTAGGACTTATGGATATGTATAATTCCTCATGTGTTATGTTACTATGTGCTTATGTGATTTATGTAATTATGTGTAATACCTCCCATATTGATGAATTTATGTATACCTGTTTCAAGTGACCCCCTTCAGAAACGCACTAATATGATTTGATTTCCCATTTCCTTTGAGGTTTCATTTCCCTGAGAAGTCAGGGAGGGTGTAACCCTCCCTTTTTATGATGTTTTCACTTCTTTTTTGAGCAGTCAGGGAAAGCATGATCACCTTCTTTTTGGGGTTCTCACCTGTTTAAGAAATCAGAGAGGTCATGTCCACCCTATGTTCTAAATCAAAAGAAAAGGGGAGATACTAGGATTCTTACAAGGTGCTAAGTCGGTTGTCTAATTTAGCAGAGTACTTAATAGTTCTCTAGTTCTGAATTCACACCTTTCACACCTTTAAAAGAGCATATAAAAGGACAAGCCCACTGGAAGCTCCAGGAGATTCAGAGTCAATATTTGTTCCCCTTTCCACCTTTGGGCTGGCTAGAGATATTCGGACAAGAACTCTCGGGAACCAAGGAGAGAGGAAGGCCTCCAGAAAACTAGCCGAGCCCCAAGTGAAGGAAATAAGATTTTGGAAGAGACAATAAAGGAGTTGGAGTTTAACTCCTGGCTGCATTTGGAACTATTAAACTGAACTGAAACTAAGGCTGCCTCCAAAAGCTCCCCAAGAGATCTGCTCCAAGAGAATGATTACAATTAGAGAAGAGAACATTACAAGTATACACTTCAACAACAACAATACTCTTCAACAATGAGATGAACCAAATCAGTTCCATTTGTTCAATAATGAAGAGAACCAGCTACACCCAGTGAAAGAACTATGGGAAACGAGTGTGAACCACAACATAGCATTTGTCTAAGCATTTTTGATTTCCTTCTCAGGTTATTTTTACCTTATTTCTAAGTCCTATTTTTCTTGTGCAGTAAAGTAACGGTATATCTATATCTATATCTATATCTAGATATATCGTGTTTAACATATACTTTAACATATTTAACATGTATTAGTCTACCTGCCATTTAGGGGAGGTGTGGGGGGGGAAGGAGGGGAAAAGTTGGAACAGAAGGTTTTACAAGGGTCAATGCTGAAAAATTATCCATGCATATATCTTGTAAATAAAAAGCTATAATAAAATAAAATTAAAATTAAAAAAAAAAGAAAGAATAACCTTGGAAGTTAAAGAAATAGAGCTTCCACTTTGTGTAAATAGAGTTCCTCAGCCTAGTAAGGATAGGAAGAGTCTTACTGATTTTCTACTTGAAGTAAGCCTCCTCTATCTTAGAAATTTCTTAGCTTACCAAGAAATTATAAGACTAACCTCAGAAAAATGCATTATCCTGCTAGAATGAACCTGGTCTCTGCAAATTCTGAGATTTACCACATCCTAATTCCAAAGGTAGTATATTCTCTACTCCTTTCCCTGTGACTCAACCTCCCAATGTAAAAAGTGAAGAGTTATCTCATCTGAAAGGTTCCTTTTGTTGGCAAGATAGCATTTATATGGTATTTTAAGGTTTGCAAAGCACTTACAAGTATTATCTCATTGGCTTCTCAAAACAATCCTATGAGATAGTTGCTGTTATTATCCCTATTTTATGGTTGAGGAAAATGAAGCCAACAGAGGTTAAGTGACACACAGCTAGTAATTGTCTGAGGCTAGATTTGAAATGAAATTTTCCTGATTCCTGTTGTTTTTACGCAAGGACTTGGATCAAAGTCTTACAGAATGGATAGGCATTAATGGTTAATGCTCTGTATCATTAAAAAAAATTTTTTTTTAAATTTTCAATAGTATTTTATTTTTCAAATACAGGTAAAGATAGTGTTCAACAATAATTTTTGTAAGACTTTTTTTTTTTTTTTTTTTTTTTTTTTTTTTGAGGCTGGGGTTAAGTGACTTTCCCAGGGTCACACGGCTAGGAAGTATTAAGTGTCTGAGACCAGATTTGAACTTGGGTCCTCCTGAATTCAAGGGTGGTGCTCTATCCACTGTGCTACCTAGCTGCCCCTGTAAGGCTTTTGTGTTCCAGATTTTTCTCTCTTTCTCCTTCCCTCCTTTATTTTTCCTCTGTCCTCAAGACAGAAAGCAATCTGACATCGGTTAAACTTACACAATTCTTCTAAACATGTTTTCACATTTGTCACGTTGTAAAAAAAAAATCAGACCAAAAGGGAAAAAAACATGAGAAAAAAAAAAAAAAAGTGAAAATACTATACTTCAATTCACATTCAGTTTCCATAGTTCTTTCTCTGGATGGAGAATTGCCTTAAATCACTGCATTGTTGAGAAGAGCCAAATCCATCACAACTGATCTTTACTCCGTCTTGTTATAGTGTACAACGTTCTCTTGGTTCTTCTTGCTTTACTCAGAATCAGTTCATGTGAGTCTTTCCAGGATTTTCTGAAATCAGTCTGCTCATTATTTCTTATAGAACAATAATATTCCATTACATTCATATATCAATACTTATTCAACCATTCCTCAATTGATGGGCATCCACTCAATTTCCAGTTCCTTGACACTACAAAAAGGAGTGCTACAAATATTTTTGTACATATGAGTCCTTTTCCCTCTTTTATGATGTCTTTAGGATACAGACCCAATAGTGAGACTGATGAGAACTAGATAAGGGGTACCTAAATGAAATTAGGTTTAATTGAAGTCCATTGCAGGTTCGGGGCACAGGGAGTCAAATGGAGCTCCCCTGCAACCCCTTTGGATTTGGCGCAAGGATACAGAGTTAAAGAAACTCCTGATGAGGAAACCCCCTTGACTAATGAAAATCATCAGTTTTTCCCTGACTTGCAGAGTTACTTTGGCACTGAGAAGTTATATGACCAGAGTCATAGTCAGAAGGTGTAAGGGGCAGGTCTTGAACCCTAGACTCACACTATTTGCCTAAGCAGCATTTTCTTGGAGTATTGTCTTACAACAAATGCTTAATGTTATTTGAGTTAAATTGATATATTCAGGCAGGACATCTTATCCCATTTATTTGCATAAATCCAAGAGCCTTACTTACGGATCAGAAAGTTGCTCAGAGAATAAAGAATTAGAGAACTAGAAGTTATATTTTGGGGGGGATGTTTTCATCAATATAGATGAGGATATTAGATTATTTTCTCTTAAGGCCAATCCTTTAAATAAGCAGCTTAATAACTGTATCTTCTCTAAATTTTGTTCATTTTCTAGCACTTGGTATGGTGCTTGGCACACTGTAAAAAGTTAATATTTTCAATGATATTTGTATCATAATACTCTCAGGCATACAACAGAACATCTGGCAATTAGATACAGATTTTCCCCTCTCCATAGTTTTCCTCAAATTATGCATATATTATACATTACTATTCTACATATTATGCATGGGCAAGTTCTAAGCCTGTTTCACCTAGAAAACATACCTCTCAAAAATGTTATTTTGATCAGTTAATAAAGAAAATAAGTGAGCCATAGGAAAAATTATAGTCATAAATTTAGAACTAGAAAAAGCCTCAGAAGTAACTTAATTCAACTCCTGTTGTACGAGAAAACTGAAGCAGAGGAAGGTTGGTTCCTCTATCTCCCAATAGTAAAATATTGAGCTGAACTACCTAGAATGCTGAGAATTGAGTCCATTTTCCCAACTAGATAGCCTTCATTCTTCTAATAATTCTTGTCCCTATTTCTGACACAAGTTCTTTTGTCTGTACTATTTTTCGTAGCTTTTCTCTCAATGTTCACATATTCACTTTGCTATAAGGAACTGAAATTGCATTGGAGTAGGCACTCAGTGACAAAGTCTCAGAACCTCAGTGTCAAAAAAAGATTTCAGCAGTCATTTGGTCCAGTTTATGAAAGTTATGCCTAGTCTAGACTTTAGTAAATTTGCAATTCATAAGGGGTAAAGTGAAGAGACACTCATGGAGAGTGACCTGCTTTTGTGTGAATAGAAGAGTCCTAAACTTCTGTGTAGCTGTTTGCATATGAAAAGGATAGGAGAAAGCCTCTGGGAGGTTTATTAGCAATCAGGAAGGACAAAAAACTCCTCTCATAGTGATGGGAGTTAAGGTCCCTTTAAGATTCCTTTCTAATTGCCCAACCCATGACTGACCTTGATTCACAAATCCTGGTCAAAGGCACCCTTTGAATATCTGGGCCCAGCCCCACTATCAGCTCAGCTTTCCCCAGCCCTCACCTGATCTGAACTAACTAAAAAGCCCCCCAAGAACTTAGGGGTACCTCCCATCATCTTCTAGGTATAAAAAGGGCCAAGCCAGAGCCCTCTTTGCAGGAGCCCTCCCAGCCAACACATGGTATCCTTCCAGCCATGTAAGGGTTCCTGCCCGCCCAGCAGCCACCTTTGGCCCTGGCGTCTTTCTAACTGAACTTTACTTCCAAATTTCTACAATAAACCTTTTATTTATCCATCTAGGTTTTCGGGCCTGTAAATTCATTTAGAGGGCACACTGCGCCTCATGGGATCTTTGCACTGAGAAATGGGGTTTCCCCCTTTTCTTTCCCTCATTAATAGCAGAGACCCTGAAGGAGTAGAGCTGGAAAGACTTCTGCCAGTCCTAGGCTAAAGATTGTACCTGAAACCAAAGCTGAAGATGGTAGGACATGATACCCACCCACTGAGGAGTGAATTCTGGGAATAGTAGAGTAGAGGGACCCTTTCCAGCAGAGATGCCCTGCTCTGTGAGAAAAAAGCCCACGTTAATCACTCTCCAGCACAGATGGCACAACCACAGGAACTTTGTGAGGACTCCACAAAGAGAAAAGGGACATTGTGTCTCTGTGTTTGTGAGGTGCCTTGGTCATATTTTTTGTATGTATCATTACCAGTGAATTTTATGTTTGAGCCCACTCTTCAAACAGAAACTGTGCATTAGTGGGAAAGCATATCTCCATCATAAGGTGGAAATGTCTTTGTGTTTACTGCTTTTACTATTCCACTTTAGTAAATACATTTGCTTCTGTTTGAAGCCAAGGCAAAACAAATCTATGCTCCAACCACAGATGCAGAAAAGGGTAAAGTTGATCAGTTCTATGAAGGCCTACAACATCTAGAAATAGTACCCCCAGAATGTCATATTCATCAGAAGAAGGAATAGGAAGGAAAGGAAAAGATACAATGAATGCGGGATTCCAGAGAATAGCAAGGAAAATGAATGAGCAAGCTTCAATGAACAATATAAATAGAAGAAAACAACAAAATGAGAAAAATAAGAGAGTTCTTTAAGAAAATTAGAAATATCAAGGGGATATTTCATGCAAAAATGGGCATGATAAAAGATAAATATATCAGGGACTTAACAAAAACAGAAGTGGTGGCAAAAATATACAAAAGAGCTATATAAGAAAGATCTTAAGCTCATCAATAGCATAGTTACTGATCTAGAATTGGACATCCTGAATATTAGCTATTTTTATTGTTTTCCTATAAATCTTAGATATCAGATGCTTATTAAAGATTTTTAAACCATTTACCTTCATCCTTGAAAAAATTGATTTTGTTAGTGAAAAAGCTTTTCAACTTTATGAAATCAAAATTATCTATCTTTTTTTTTTGCATGAAGAGATCTGAAAGATATGTGGCCAACGTGAACAGGCTGCAGTGTATAACCCCTAAAAACCTTTGAGGAAGTATAGGAGTGAAAATATCAAAGAATTAGACATTAGGAAGAGAAGATGGGCTGATTAAGTAAAGAGGGTGAGGTATGAGGTAGATGGTGAGAATGCTTCAGATATCAGGAGAAAGCAAAGAAGATTTTCATAACTTGAGTGGATTTCTTATGGTGAATCAATGGTAAAACGAGAAGAGTCAAACCCAGGATAGAGAGACATAAATAAGTTACCTCTGTATCACTGAAGGGAATGTTCAAATCAATGAGATCACAGATCCATTTGAGTATGCACTTTGATCTTATAATGGTATATGGCATAAATTTTTTCATTTAAACCTAATTTCTGCCAAATAGCTTTCCATTTTGTCCAATTGTTCTTGTCAAATAAGGAATTTTCCCTCAAATTATGTATATCCTCAGGTTTATTGGACCCTATTTTATCTGCACCTAGATTGTGTAGAAGTTAGAGAACTGCACCAGAAGACACTTAATAACTGTGTGACCCTGGGTAAGTCATTTAATCTTTGTTTGTCTCAATTTCCTCAGCTGTGAAATGGGGATAATAATAATACCTACCTCCCAGGATTGTTATGAAGTTAAAATGAGATAATACTTATAAAATGTTATGTAAATTATAACTATTATTATTTCTTATCTATTTGTACCTGTTTACTTTTTCATTTTTAGGCATTTGAAAGATTGTTCTGAGTTTCTAATAATATTAAGAGAAATTCAGACCAAAACAACTTTTCATTTTCACCTTATAGCTACAAAATTGGCAGAGATGATAATTGAGGGGAATAGTTAATGTTAGGCCATAGAAATACAGGAATACTATTATATTCTTTCTAGAACCATCAATTAATCCAATCATTCTGTAAAGGAACTCAGAAGACTAAAATGTCCATACCATTTTACTTAGCCATCCCACTACTAAATACATAACCCAAAGGGGTCCTATGCCAAAAAAGTCTCCTAGCAGCACTTTTTGCTAGTAAAGAAATGGGAACAAAGTGGGTGCTCAATGATTGGGAAATAGCTAAATAAATTTCATGATGTGAATGTAGTGGAATGTGATTTTACTTTAAGAAATATCAAAATAAGAATTCAGAAAAATGTGAAAAGATTCATATGAAGTAACATAAAGAGAACCAAAATAATATGTAGAATGACTACAATGACATAAATGAAAGAATAATAGAACTAAACTGAATAGTGTATAATTATAATGACCAAGCTTGACCCCAGAGAAGAGTAGAGATTCAATGAATCAATTAACAAGCATTTAATAAATACCTATTATTTGCTCCAGACACTGGGTATACAAGCACACAAAAATAAAATAATCACTACTTATAAGGGATTTACATTTCAGTAAGGGAGAACAAGAATATACACATATATCTAGCATCTATGTATACATCTACATTTATATGTACATTAAATATATATGCAAACAGTATATGTATATACATATATGCATAAATATATACATATATAGACTTAATGAATAAGTATATATGCATATACATATATATCATATGTATGTATATATGTATATATATCATATGTATCTATATATATACATATATATCATATGTGTATATATATATATTATTGAACCTTTGGTTATTGGCAGATTGCACAGTGGATAGAAAGGTGTATTAAGAGGTCAGAAAGAAATCAGTTCAAATCCTGCTTCATATATTTACTAAATATATACATATATGTGTGTGAGTAGGTATACAGATGCTTACTTGTTAAGTTCAAGTAGTCATACATTTTAAAATTAAATGTGTTTATTTAAAATGTAAATGCAAAATAGCATAAAAAAAACAGAAAGAAAAAAAAATGTCATGTGCCCAGCAGAACATAAGGAGGGTTCAAAATGTATAACAATAAATTTCCCTTTCAAGAAAGCTTCTCTGTAGGCTTTCCTTTATTCCTTGCTATGCACTTTTTACTTTATTTTTTTTTCCTTTTCCTCTCCCCACCTCCCCCTGTAGAGGGAGGGCAGATTCAGTAGGTAAGAATTACCTGGGGATTGGTTTCTCAAAGGAAAAGACTTTATTGTCATATAATAGGATAGGATCAAGCAGTATCAGGAGCCTGGTTGGTCTAAGGAGGTACATCAGGATGAATATTTTATAAATAAAGGTAGAACTAAAAGGGAAGATATTTACTCTTTGGTTGTTGGTTAGACTCTCTCAAGGGAGATATTTACTTAACAATTGATCAAATTTTGAGAAAAATAAGGAATAAAAACATGTTGCAGGACCCAAGCATCCTGGCAGCCTGTTTACTAGGACCCAAGTTCCTTACACCTGGATGTATGGTCAACCAAGTAGTTATTTTCCACAGCCCAAGCCCCCTTGCACCTGTTCTGGTGGGCAACAACAACTTGTTTCTCTTCTCTAATTACAAAGAGTTAAACATGAATATATTTATGTGTACACACACATATACATATATATATGTTTATTATTCATATATACACATACATAGACATCCACATCTAAAATAGTATTAATATGGCTAATAAATAATGTAGATTTTTCTCTTGATTCAATCTTTTTCTTTTTTTTAAATTATAGCTTTTTATTTACAAAACATATGCATGGGTAATTTTTCAATATTGATCCTTACAAAATCTTCTGTTCCAAATTTTCCCACCTTTCCCCTACCCGCTCCCCTAGATGGCAGGTAGTTCAATATATGTTAAATATGTTAAAATATATATTAAACCCAGTATATATATATATATATATATATATATATATATATATATATATACACACATACATACACACACATACTTATACAGTTATCTTGCAGCACAAGAAAACTCAGATCAAGAAGGAAAAAAAAAACTCTGAGAAAGAAAACAAAAATGCAAGCAAACAACTATAGAAAAAGTGAAAATGCTATGTTGTGGTCCACACTCAGTTCCCACAGGCCCCTCTCTGATTGTAGATGGTTCTCTTCATCACTGAATAATTGGAACTGGTTTGAATCATCTCATTGTTGAAGAGAGCACGGCCATCAGAATTGATCATCATATAGTCCTGTTGTTGCTGTGTACAAAGACCTCCTGGTTCTACTTATTTTACTTAGCATCAGTTCATGTAAGTCTCTCCAAGCCTCTCTGAGATCATCCTGCTGGTTGTTTCTTTCTTTCTTTCTTTCTATTTAAAAAAATTATTATAGCTTTTTATTTACAAGATATATGCATGGGTAATTTTTCAGCATTAACAACTGCAAAATCTTTTGTTCCAATTTTTCCCCTCCTTCTCCCTACCACCTCCCCCAGATGGCAGGTAGGCCAATACATGTTAAATTTATTAAAGTATATGTTAAATACAATATATGTATACATGTCTGTACAGTTATTTTGCGGCACAAAAAGAATTGGACTTTGAAATAGTGTACAATTAACTTGTGAAGGAAATAAAAAATGCAGGCGGACAAAAATAGAGGGATTGGGAATTCTATGTAATGGTTCACACTCATTTCACAGAGTTTTTTCGCTGGGTGTAGCTGGTTCAATTCATTACAGCTCTAATGGAACTGATTTGGTTCATCTCATTGTTGAAAATGGCCTCATCCATCAGAATTGATCATCGTATAGTATTGTTGTTGAACGATCTCCTGGTTCTGCTTATTTCACTCAGCCTCAGGTCATGTAAGTCTCTCCAGGCCTTTCTGAAATCATCCTGCTGGTCATTTCTTACAGAACAATAATATTCCATAATATTCATATACCACAAATTATTCAGCCATTTTCCAATTGATGGGCATCCACTCAGTTTCCAGTTTCTGGCCACCACAAAGAAGGCTGCCACAAACATTCTTGTACATACATGTCCCTTTCCCTTCTTTAAAATCTCTTTGGGATATAAGTCTGTTGTGACCCTGGATATCTTAGAATTAGCTGGAGTCAGAATAAGCAAAAATCTTTATTCTTGTTTTGGGGTCGCTCTCAGGGCATAACAATCTCCACACCTCCTTCCTCTCTCTCCACTGCCAAGAGAATGAATATCCTCCTCCTACTCTATCTACTGATCTCACTTCCCCTTCTTTTCCACACCCAAGGATGGAGCCAACACAGAATAGTTAATAGGGTCATCCTCCAAACATGTTAATAGAGAATTGTCCAATTGGTGATTAGCCTCAAGTGCTAGATTACCTTGCATCTAGGTTAAATATATCTGCTCAGTTCTAGCCCTTTACATCTCCCACTTTCTTTTTTTTAAGACATAGGTGGTCATGCCATCCCTGACTTCTCAGGAATGGAGGTTAAAACACCGAAAAGGAGGTGATCACATCCCCCCCCCCCCAACTTCTCTGGAAGGGAGATGAAAGCACTAAAAAGGAGATAATCACACCCTCCTTGACATCTCAGGAAGGGAGATGAAAAGTACCAAAGGGAAGTGGGGATTGCTAGCGGGTTTCTGGGCTGAAAGATCTTATTAGAGACAGGTATGCACAAACCCATTAGCATGGGAGGTATTACACAAAAACATAGCAATAATACACAAACTATTAGTGATCACTCTCCCCACAGTCAGTGCAGGCTCGATGTGGTGTAATAAACATGAATTGTACATGCAAATAGTGATATGACAAACAATATAAATCAACATGGTCTTGTAAAAGATTTCCAGAAGTCCTAGAAGGAGGGTATGTAAACAACAGTCATACATACTCCTTCTTCAGCAACCAAGAGATCGTCCAAAACCAATCTATTGTCCATTGTTTCATGTGTCAGGGAATCCAATGATCCCCACAAGTTTTTGAAGTCCTGCAACAGTCTTTTTATATGTTAGGGAATACAGTGATTCCTACAGGTTTTGAAGTCCTGCAATAGTCTTATGTCTCAGAGAATCCAATGATTCCTGAGGGCTTTCAAGTCCTACAATAGTCTTATGATGTCTCAGAGAATCCAATGATTCCTGAGGGTTTTGAAGTCCTACAACAGTCTTATGATGTCTCAGAGAATCCAATGATTCCTGAGGGCTTTCAAGTCCTACAATAGTCTTATAATATCTCAGAGAATCCAATGATTCCTGAGGGCTTGGAAGTCCTACAATAGTCTTATCATGTCTCAAAGAATCCAATGGTTCCTGAGGGTTTCAAGTGCAACAATTTTTGATGTCCATGAGTCAAACACCATAACTACCATGCTCTTGCAGTAGTGGGTACAGTCAGCAGCAGAACCATCCGATGTTTCTTGGGTCTTCTCCTTCATTTCAAGGGTCTGCTCCGTCTCTCTCCAATTGACAAGGCAAATACAGCTCGTTGGCACCCATCTGATTCCTTCTCCATCTGTAGAGATAAAAACAAACTCTCTCCCCCAAGCAGTTAACCTATCTGGTCCCTTCCATTCACCATTTTCTGGGTCTCTCAACATGACCTGGCGATTGTCTAAAGACAGTGGAGCTGCTCGCACTGGACACTGCCCTTCTAGTAGGTTATAAAACCTGTCTGCTGGAGCCAGTGCATCTTTGTCAAAAATTTAAAAAATTAATGGTATAGAGAACTAAATTTAGAAGTTCTCAAGGGTTACCTGTGGCTCCCCCTTTCTTTTGTTTTTGGAGGAGTGTCTTAATATCTCTGTTTCTTCTCTCTACTATTGCCTGACATTGAGGATTAAAAGATATGCAAGTGGTATGTAAAATCTTATACTGTGCACAAAACTGTGCAAAATGTTTAGAAGTATATGCAGTATATTCAGGTCCATTGTCTGTTTTTATTGCTTGTGGCACACCCATAATTGCAAATGCTTGTATAAGGAATTCAGTGACCACTTGGGCTGTCTCTTTTGCTGCTGGTATTGCAAAAGTGAATCCTGAATAAAAGATAGATGACCAGAAGATTTATAATGGGACACATCCATTTGCAAAATTTCATTAGGTCTCAAACCATAAGGATTCTTCCATGGAGGGAGTGTGGGAGCATGGATAGGAAGGCAAGCTGTACAGGCTTTTGCTATGCTCCTAGCTTCTTCTCTTGTTATTCCAAATTGTAAATATAAAGCTTGGGCAGCCTGGTGATATTTAGAATAAGATTCTTGGGCTTCTTGAAATAAAGGAGTATTGGCTAACATAGTTAGAAGGCTATCTGCCTTTGAATTACCATCAAAAATAGGACCTGGAATCCACTATGAGAGTGGATGTGCAAGATATAAATCTTACCTGGATGCTTTCTCACTGGCTCTTGAAGTTCCTTAAAGAGCTGATATAAATTGGAGGGTACAAATTTTATTTGGGCTGTGGCAATTCTTTGTACCACACGTACTGAATAGGCCAAATCAGATCTTATATTTATGTCTCCCAGATAATAAGTAAAAGCTAGAATGATTGCATACAATTCATTCTGCTAAGTGGACTGAAAAGGAATTCTGACTACTTTCTAGTTAAGTCACGAGAGTATACAGCACAAAAATTATGTTTGGATGCATCTGTAAAGATAGTTGGTCCTTTAAGAGGAACTTTAGAAACTTTTTCTTCCAGAATCCATCGCCAATTATGTAACAGTCTGGTTATCTTTAATGGAGACCCATGTGATAAATTTGGAGCCATGAATAATAAAATTTGCCACTCTGGGATGGTTCCACAGCACACATTAACTTGTGTATTAGTATAAAAAGTATATATCTTGTCAGGCCTTATCCCAGATAATTGTCCTGCTGGCTTAATAGCCTTTAATACAATTCTAGCCACAAGCACTGGGTAAGGAGTAAGGCTCTGTTCTGGTTGTCTCCTTGATGAAGGACTGCTGTGGGTGCCTCTTGCATAGCAAAAACTGATATTTCCAAGGGTTTTTGAGTGACTCTTTCAACCACATTGGATAAAGCCAGTTCAACTTGTCTCAAAGCCTCTTGAGTTTCTTTTGTAAGCTGGCATGGTGAGTTTAAAGCACTGTCTCTCCTTAAAATGTCATATAATGGTTGCAATTGACAGGTAGTCAAGCCAAACACAGGACACATACGTTGGATATCTCCTATCAATTTCTAGAAGTCATTTAAGCTGTTTAGCTTCTCTGTTCTTAAGGAGAGTTTTTGTATCGTATTGTATTTGTATTGTAAGCACCTTAGGATATATCCTTCATATCCTAAATATTGAAAAGGAGCATGTCTTTGAATTCTTTCTGGAGTCATATGCAATTTATAATTCCTTAGTGTTTCTATGGTCTTTTGTAGACATGCTTTTAACATTTGTTCCTCAAGTGCACATCCAAATATATCATCTATGTAATGTAATAACATTACTTTTGGAAATGCTTTTTTTACTGGAGTAAGAGCAGCAGCAACATACATTTGACACATAGTAGGACTGTTTTTCATTCTCTGTGGCAAAACTGTCAATTCATATCTTTTATAAGGCTCAGCTAAGTTAACACTGGGCACTGAGAAGGCAAATCTTTTCATATCCCCCTTATCTAGAGGGATAGAATAGAAACAATCCTTAATGTCTATAACCCATAGAAGCCATTCTCTAGGCAATTGAGTAGGAGATGAAAGTCCAGGCTGAAGAGTTCCCATAATTTCCATCTGTTCATTTACCTTTCTTAAATCAGTCAACATCCTCCATTTTCTAAATTTCTTTTTTTACAACAAATATTGGGGAATTCCAAGGACTTAGAGAAGGTTGTAAGTGTCCTTGGTCAAGTTGCTCCTGTATTATGTCTAATAAGGCCTGAATTTTATCGCTACCTAAGGGCCACTGTTCTATCCACACTAGTTTATCACTTTTCCATTGGATAGGAACAGGTGAAAGTGGTGGCAAGCCTTCAACAGCAGCCCTGCCTAAAAACCCAAAGTACTCATTTTTAACCCTAATTGTTGTAAAATGTCTCTTCCCCACAGATTGATGGGGATTTTTTCAACTATAAAAGGAGTAAAAATTCCTGTTTCAAATATCCATCTCAAAGAGGTAGCACTAACTTCAGCTGCTATTGATCCTCCTACACCAGACATGTAGGTGTCTGCCTTAATCTTTGGTCAGTAACTAGGCCAGTTGGCACCTCTAATGACTGTGTGATCTGCACCTGTGTCTACCAGTCCTTCTAATGGTATGCAATTTATATAGATGGTGAGCATAGGTCGATCAGCTGTCACAGCTTCTGTCCAGTATATTCCTGAGTTTTTTTGCTTGGAGTCAGAACATGGGTGACTATCACCAGGTTGCTTATTAGGGGTCTGTATCAATAAACTCGATGCTACTACTTCCCCAGTTGATAAGTCACACATTGTCTACCTGTGTTAGTGACTGGGATATTATCTACACATTCCCCAGTTTCCCACATCAGTGTATGAATGAACACTGTTTTGTAAGTACTCTCAGGAGGTGAAATGGTCAAGCCTACTGTGCCTGGAGGCAAGAGATCCATAGGCTGGAGAGGTATCACCATTGTCCCAGCTGCATACAACTCTATCCTCCCTAATTGTAATCCCTTTCTCCCCTCAAGTTGCTTCCTGGATGATTGGTCATATCTGGGTATTGGACTTCTAGGCATTCTCTGGGTGTGGCATTGGCTGCCATCATGCCCCAAGTGCTTTTTGACTGGGGCCCTCATCCCGTTTCCCTGAATCAGTCTAAACTCTGATGCCCAGTGGAAGCCTCTGTTGCATTTTGGACATGGAGTTTTGGGTCTTGTTCTCATACCCTGTTTTCTCACTCTGTCTCTATGCCAACATTGCACTTTCAGATGTCCTACTTTACCACACTGAAAGCATTGACAAGTCTCTCTGGAAGTCCCTTGCTAAAAGGGACCCTGTCTTCCCATGTTGGGATCTTGGGAAGTCTGCATCATAGCCTGGCTATAAAAGATATTTGTGCCTACTGTGGCACAGCGAATTATGATCTCCTCTAAAGGAGCATCCTTGTGTAGTCCTAGTATAATTCTTCTGCAAACCTCATTAGCATTTTCTTTAGCAAATTGCCTTACCAAAGTGTCTGTTACTTCATTTTCACCATTAGTCTGTGTGACAGCTGTCTGCAAACATGCAACAAAATCAGCAAAGGGTTCATTTGATCCTTGTACAATTTTTGTGAAGATCTCGCCCTTGTTGTTTTTACTGGGGAGAGAAGCCCATTCTTTGATAGCAGCAGTAGCAGCAATTTGCTCATATGCTGCTATGGAGTAATTAATTTGTACTGAAACTTCTGCATAAGAACCTACACCTGTTAGTTGGTCGCAGGTGATTGAAGTATCAACTCCACTTTGACTATTTTGTTGGGCTTGTATCCTACAGAGTTCACTATATTCAGAAAGCCACGACAAGTTTTGTCCAGGTTCTAAGCATACCTTTGGTATAGAGTTCCAGTCACTAGAGGTCAAAGACTTCATAAGCCAAATTCTATAATATCTTAACATAAGCTGATGTTGCCCCATAGAGAGTGCAAGCCTTTTTCAGGTTTTTGAGGATATCTATATCAAAAGGGTATGCATAGTTTGATAACTTTTTTGAGCATAATTCCAAATTCCTCTCCAGAATGGCTGGATGTATTCATAATTCCACCAACAATGTATCAGTGTCCAGTTTTCCCACGTCCCCTCCAACATTCAGCACTATCTTTTCCTGTCATTCTAGCCAATCTGACAGGTGTGTAGTGGTATCTCAGAGTTGTCTTAATTTGCATTTCTCTGATTAATAATGACTTGGAGCATCTTTTCATATAGCTAGAAATAGTTTCACTTTCTTCATCTGAAAATTGTCTGTTCATATGCTTTGACCATTAATCAATTGGAGAATGGCTTGAATTCTTATAAATTAAAGTCAATTCTCTATATATTTTGGAAATGAGGCCTTTATCAGAACCTTTGACTGTAAAAATGTTTTCCCAGTTTATTGCTTCCCTTCTAATCTTGTCTGCATTAGTTTTGTTTGTACAAAAGCTTTTCAATTTAATATAATCAAAATTTTCTATTTTGTAATCAATAATAATCTCTAATTCTTCTTTGGTCACAAATTCCTTTCTCCTCCACAGGTCTGAGAGGTAAACTATCCTATGTTCTTTGAATTTATTTATAATCTTATTTTTTATGCCTAGACCATAAACCCATTTTGACCTTATCTTGGTGTACAGTGTTAAGTGTGGGTCAATGCCTAGTTTCTGCCATACTAATTTCCAATTTTCCCCTGCTGGTTGTTTCTTACAGAACAATAATATTCCATAACATTCATATGCCACAGTTTGTTCAGCCATTCCCCAACTGATGGGCATCCACACAATTTCCAGCTTCTTTCCACTACAGAAAGAGCTACCATAAACATTTCTGCCCATGTGGGTCCCTTTCCCTCTTTTAAGCTCTCTTTGGGATATAAGCCCAGTAGAAACACTGCTGGGTCAAAGGGTATGCACAATTTGATGACTTTTTGAGCATAGTTCCAAATTGCTCTCCAGAATGATTGGATACATTCACAATTCCACCAACAATGTATCAGTGTCTTATATTTCCCACATCCCCTCCAACATTTGTCATTATTTTTTACTGTCATCTTAGCTAATCTGACAGGTGTGTAATGGTGTCTCAGAGTTGTCTTAATTTTCATTTCTCTGATCAATAATGATTTAGAACACCTTTTTATATTACTAGAAATAGTTTCAACTTCTTCATCTGAAAATTGTCTATTTATATCCTTTGACCATCTATCAATTGGAGAATGGCTTGGATTGAATCTTTTTTTTTTTTTTAACTTTGACTTTGTCTGAGATCAATGATTACTACCTCTAATAAATTCTACTCCTGACCATTGTTCCTGTGTTTGTGTATATCTCTTGTTTCCTATCTTTAAGTCTTCTACTTTTACTTCTATCCCTTATCCTGCCTTACTCCTTCCTCCCTGCTCCCCTTCTTCCTTCCCAATCCCTTCCTTATCCTCTTTTCCAATTCCTCCCCCTTTCCCATTATTCTACACACCTCAAACACTCCTTAATCTACACATCCTTCTATACCCTCCTCTATCCCATTTCCTCTTAGATTTGGATGGTGCTTTACAATTTTTGGTATATGTAGGTATTATTCCGTCTTTAATTCATTATTGATGAGAGTAGGATTTCAGAACTATAAACCTTCCATCTAATTTCTCTGTATCCGTTCTTGCTCTCACACCTCATTTGTATAGTATAAAGAATATTACAGACACATACACATACATGCATATATATAAAGTTCTATTTTTCCTTCTTGTTATATGATTTCAGGACAATTTTCTTTAATTATTTCTTGTACTATTTTGTTCAGTTTGTTTTTTGGTCATAGCTTTTAGATAGTTCAATTATTCTTGTTTTCCCTTATTGATCTGTTCTCCAGATCTATTGTTTTTCTTATGAGATATCTCACATTCTCCTCTATTTTTACATTCTTTAAATTCTATTTTATTATTCCCTGATCTCTTATAACTTGACTGGTTTTCCATTGACTAGCTCTAATTTTCAGAGTAATTTTTTTCCATATCTATATCTATATACACATACATACATATATATATGTATATATGTATGTATATATATACTTTTCTTCCATACACTTCCATATAGATAAAATATATATAATATACACACACACATATATATATATAAATAATTGTGTATATATCTAAATATACATACATACATATATACACACTTGCTTGTATATGTATTCGAGTGCTTATACATGTATTCATTTATACATATAGTCTATACACACAGAAAATATCTGTTTGATATGTCTACTAGAAAACTGGTATTTAGCAGGAATATACTGCTAAATGTTTAAGAACCAGCTCTCTCCAAACTGTCATATTTTTACATTTAATCTGCTTTGTTAATGTTTTCTCCATCACTTTCTTAAGCTTAGACAGTCAGTCAATGAATAACCATTTACAAAGCACCTGTGATATGTCTGGCAATATAAATATAAGCAAAAAGAAAAACAAATCCCTACACCCTAAGAGATTTACATTCTAATGGGAAAGACAAACACATGAAAAGAAGCTGAAGAGATGGGAGTGGGGGATGGGATATGACAGAAAAGTATGGAGTGCAGATTGTGGGAAATAAAAAGTTGGTTGGCCTAAGTGCCCTCCCAATAGAGGTTTTGGGGGAAACCATTCAATCAGAGGGAAGGGGTCCAACTGTAGAGGATATAAAATCAACAAAACAATTAATGAAGTCCTGATGTAGCATGTTTTTCTTTTTCGTTTTGCCCAGGCAATTGGAGTTAAGTGACTTGCCCAGGGTCACACAGCTAGGAAGCCTTAAATGTCTGAGGTCAGATCTGAACTCAGGTCCTCCTGACTTCAGGGCTGGTGCTCTATCCACTGTGCCATCTAGCTGCCCCACAATTTCTTTCTTTCTTTTTTTTTTTTTTTTTAATATTGTTTATTGTTTTATTTATTTATTTTTCCTGAGGCTGGGGTTAAGTTACTTGCCCAGGATCACACAGCTAGGAAGGGTTAAGTGTCTGAGATCCGTCCTCCTGATTTCAAGACTGGTGCTCTATCCACTGCACCACCTAGCTGCCCCCCCCCCCCATTTCTTAAAGATAAAAATAAATTTGCATATTAATGAGACGGATGTGCTCATTTATTTTTATATAAAGAATTAAATCTTGTGAAGAAATTAAAATCATTTCTAATCATATGAAAAGATGCTCTAGATCACTATTGATCAGAGAAATGCAAATTAAGACAACTCTGAGATATTACTACACACCTCTGAGACTGGAAAAAAAAAAATGATGAATGTTGGAGGGGATGTGAGAAAACTGAGACACTGATACATTGTTGGTGGAATTGTGAATGCATCCAGCCATTCTGGAAAGCGTTTTGTAACTATGCTCAAAAAGTTATCAAACTGTGCATACCCTTTGATCCAACAGTGTTACTACTGGGTTTATATCTCAAAGAAATACTAAAGACGGGAAAGGGACCCACATGTGCAAAAATGTTTGTAGCAGCCCTCTTTGTAGTGGCCAGAAACTGGAAACTATGTGGATGCCCATCAATTGGAGAATGGCTGAATAAATTTTGGTGTAATGTTATGGAATATTATTGTTCTATAAGAAACAACCAATAGGATGATTTCAGAGAGGCCTGGAGAGACTTACATGATCTGATGCTGAGTGAAATGAGCAGGACCAGGAGATCACTGCACACAGCATTATCAATATTATACAATGATCAATTCTGATGGACATGACTTTTTCCAACAATGAGATGATTCAGGCCAATTTCAATGATCTTGTGATGAAGAGAGCCATCTGCACTCAAAGAGAAGACTGTAGGGACTGAATGTGGAACACAACATTCTTTTTGATGTTGTTTGCTTGCATTTTGTTTTCTTACCCATTTTCTTTCCTTTTTAATATGATTTTTCTTATGCAACAAGAATTGTATAAATATGTGTACATATATTGGATTTAACCTATATTTAACATGTAAAACATATATTGGATTCCTTGCTATCTAGGGGAGGAGGTGAGAGGAAGAAGGAGAAAACCTGAAACATAAGGCTATGCAAGAGTCAATGTTGAAAATTTATCCATTCATATGTTTTGAAAATAAAAAGCTTTAAAAAAAAGAATTAAATCTTTTTTTAAAAAATAATTACAGTTTTTATTTACCAGATATTTGCATGGGTAATTTTACAATGTTGACAATTGCCAAAACTTTTAAAAAGAATTAAATCTCGGTGGAATATTTGATATCTTTTACTGTTTGCAGAATTTTCAAGTTTAAGAACTTTGATCTATATGAATATTGAAATCAATATAAGGACAGGATTTTGGGAGGAGAGAAAGATGAGTCAGGTGCTAAATTTCTTGAGAAAGGAGAGAGAATAATCTAGGTGTTAGTATATTATGATTATCATATTTTTGTTTGATTAGAAAACTTTAATTGTGTGGACTTCAAAAGAAAAAAAGTTAGGAAGGGAGGGGGAAAAGGAAACATCTGGAAGTGATGATAGGTAACAAAGAGTGTTCAGATTTCCCTTACAGGTCCACTAGGGATGAGGTGAGGGTGAGGGAGCGAGAGAAGGTAGTGCCAATGTTGGGGAGAATAACTACAAGTGCATTATCAGCAGTGGAGACCAATTCTCTCTGAGGCATAATAGACTGAAAGAATGTAAGAGAAAGAGTTCTAGGATAAAAGGGAGTTTGTTTAATATGAAATGAGAATCCCAGAGGGTACAGTGGAAGAGGTGAACAGGGTTGGATTGGGGTAAGAAGGATGGGGTGACAAAAACTGAGGAGGACACAAGGAATGATTTTCTCTTAAATTACCTCTGGTTATTATTGCTGTGGTTCAGTTGTTTTCTGAGATGTTTAACTCTTGGTGACTCCACTTGGGATATTTTTTTTTTTAAGAATTAATTTTATAATTATAATTTTTTTTGACAGTACATATGCCTGGGTAATTTTTTACAACATTATCCGTCACTTCTATTTCAAATATTCCCCTCCTTTCCTCCACCCCTTCCCCTAGATGGCAGGTATTCATATTAAATATGTTATAGTATATCCTAGATACAATATACTCATTTCCCAGTGTTCCTTCTCTGGGTGTAGCTGATTCTGTCCATCA
The DNA here is from genome assembly GCF_048593235.1 of Sminthopsis crassicaudata. Classification (NCBI taxonomy): domain Eukaryota; kingdom Metazoa; phylum Chordata; class Mammalia; order Dasyuromorphia; family Dasyuridae; genus Sminthopsis; species Sminthopsis crassicaudata. The sequence continues at coordinate 481,320,877 of NC_133618.1, read as the reverse complement.
TTGATCAATTGGATCTGAGTTAAGTCTTCTTTATGTTGAAGATATCCACTTCCATCAGAATACATCCTCATACAGTATTATTGTTGAAGTGTATAATGATCCCCTAGTTCTGCTCGTTTCACTCAGCATCAGTTGATGTAAGTCTCTCCAAGCCTCTCGGTATTTCTCCTGCTGGTCATTTCTTACAGAGCAATAATATTCCATAACCTTCATATACCATAATTTGCCCAACCATTCTCCAATTGATGGACATCCATTCATCTTCCAGTTTCTGGGCACTACAAAAATGCTGCCACAGACATTTTGGCACATACAGGTCCCTTTCCCTTCTTTAGTATTTCCTTGGGATATAAGCCCAGTAGTAGCACTGCTGAATCAAAGGGTATGCACAGTTTGATAACTTTTTGGGCATAATCACTTGGGATTTTCTTGACAAATATGCTGGAGTAGTTTGCCATTTTCTTTTCCAGATCATTTTACAGATGAGGAAAGTGAGACAAATGGGGTGAAATGACTACCTCAGGATCACATAGCTAGTTAGTATCTGGAGCCAGATTTGAACTCAGAAAGATGAGCCTTCTTGCCTCTAGGCCCAGCACTCTTATCCAATGCAACACCTAGATGCCCCACAAAATTGATTGAGCATCTATAATATTTTAGGTACTTAAGATACAAAGACAGAAATAAAATTCTGTCTTTAATGAGCATTTTATTTGTCATATCTGACTATTTATGACCCCATGGACTATAATACACCAATACTATCTATTCATGGGGTTTCTTTTTTTTCTCAGTAGTATTTTATTTTGGATGGAACTCCCCTGGCTCACTGGGCAACTCTCCCCACCTCAGGATATTCCTTTACTTAATATCAGGAAGCAGTAGAGGGGGAAAGAGGCCCCATGTTCAGGGACAACTGAGGGCTGGTCTGGGGGTGATATGGGTTTTCAGCATTCATTTTTGTAAGATTTTGAGTTCTCTCTCCCTCCCTTACCTCCAGTCTCCTCAAGACAGCAAGAAATCTGATATAAGCTATATATGCATGAACAATTATGGGGTTTTCTTTTTTCTTTAGTTTTTTATTTTATACCTTTTTTTTTTTTTTGACAGAACATATGCATGGGTAATTTTTTACAACATTATCTCTTGTACTCACTTCTGTTCGGATTTTCCCCTTCCCTCCACCCCGTCCCCTAGATGGCAGGCAGTCTTATACATGTTAAATATGTTATAGTATATCCTAGATACAATATATCTGTGCATAACCGAATTTCTTGTTGCACAGGGAGAATTGGATTCAGAAGGTAAAAATAACCTGGGAAGAAAAACAAAAATGCAAACAGTTTACACTCATTTCTTATGGGGTTTTCTTGAAGAAGATACTGAAGTGTTTTGCCATTTTCTTCTCCAGTGGACTAAGACAAGTAAAGATTAAGTTACTTGATCAGAGTCGCATAGCTAGTGAGTATCTGAGATTTGAACTGAGGCTTTTCTGACTTCAGGCCCAGAACTCTATCTACTTAGCCACCCAGCTGCCTTCTGTTTATTACAGGTATAACTTATATGCTCTGTTCCAGATCCAGGCTGCTACATCTGACCCTCCAGATTCCAGGGGGTTACTCTGAAGAGTTGGGATGTCTTCTATTGCCATTGGCTCAAGCCCTCAATGTCTGTGTCCTCTCCCTCCTATTGATAAGGGCCCATCTCTAGAACCTCAATGCCATTTTAACTACTGAACACCAATTAGCTTTTACAAACATATATTCCCTCCTCACTCTCACCTTGTTGAGTGTTTAGATTTAAGAAAATAATGAAGAAAATGTGAATAATGCAAATTAAACTTAAAAGCATGTCATCCATTTTTTTTCCAAGGAGCTGTTTGTTAAACATTTACTAGCACACCACTGTATAGGAACACTAATGGATGGCAGAAGAGGAGAGAAGCTCACAATTTCCAAAGGTAATTCAGAGTGTGATATGGGCAAAACTTGGATCTGTTTTTTCACTTTGGAGGCCATAGAAAGGTTGCTAGCTGGGTCTATATCTGGGTTATACTGTCATACTAAATAGATGCATTTGATTAGTTTTGCTAAACTGCTTCTCCCCTTTTTTATCTTTTATTTTTTGTTACAGGATTAGTACTCTGGATAGGAAGGGGAGGACGGAAGCAATATATTGGGAAATGAAAATGATCTAAAAATAGAAGATAACAATATAATTTTTAAAAAAATGTAGACAGCTGATTCATACTGTTAGAGAGTTTCTAAGAATGGAAATTAGAATTAAACTCAGCACTTGTAGCTACCCCACCAAATGTAGTGATCAACATACAGCCAATATGTATCAGCCCACTACTCTCTGTATGTCTCTGTCTCTTCTCTATCTCTATGTCTTTTTCCCTCTTTCTCTTTCCCCCCTCTCTCTTTGCCTCATTCTCTAATTTTAGAACTTTTCTAGTCCACCAATGAATATCGGATTGTTAGAGACCAGATCCTTAATCCCTGACTAACCTTCTTGTAAGGACATGCTGTGGGTCTCAAGAAAGACTGGGTGGGCAGGCTTTGACAGACCAGCACATCTCTACAGTTCTCAAAAACAACTCAAAGCACACATCCTACTGATCAATAGGATCACCTTCTGTACACAAAGAACAGTACAGCCACACAATGTGCTGGGCATGTTCTTTTGAGTGCTTCTATCATATTGTACAAGCTGTTGCCAGGCAGGGATTTGGTCCATGTCTCTCTCTCTCTCTGTTTAGCATTCAGCAAAGTGTTCCTCTCTCAGGCAGCAAAGCACCGAAAATGTCCTGGTGGTGATGATGCTAAAGGTAATAATAATGATGGGGATGAGGATAGAGATGGGGATAACTGATGGTCATGATCATGGTGATGATGGGGGAGAGGTTGCAGCTTTTATTAACTGTTGTTTATCTTCCAAGGGAAGGCCAGGACCACTAAGTTAATTGTCCTTATTTTTAGCAACAAGTCTAATTGAGAAGCAGTGTGTAAGACCCAGGTTAACTATACCAACAAAAAAGATCGGAAGTTCTCTTTTATAGAACACTAGTTGACATTTATACTGCTTCTCTCAGCCATTGCTTTATTTGATCCAATAGTTCTGTGAGGGAGGTGGGGTAGATATCATCATCAACACTTTACAGGTGGGGAAACTAAGGCGCAGAGTGATGTTCAATAGCCCGCCCAAGGAGCAGAGCCAGAATTCAAACCTAGATCTCGATTTACATATCCAACACCCATCCACAACAACCTTGTTGTGTCACATACAAATATGACAATCCTCACCTGCTACCACTATCAAGTGGGACTGGGGCTGGTTGCCAGGAAAGATGCCCTCTGCATCCCACATTTCCTTCTCTGTACTGAAGCTACCCTCAGGTTGCCTTTTTGTAATATCTTTTTTTTTCTTAACAATAGTATCTTTTTTGTTCATTTAATTGAGTTTGATATATTTTTTTAAAATTTAAGGAAGGTCAACAGGCAGTGCCAGCTGACTTATCCATGGCTACCTATCCAGAGATAGCCCTGTTTTTACAGAAAGGGAATATCACATGGATGAGTATGGTATTTGTTGTCTGCCAATGGGATGGAATAGTCAAGTGATGCTGGGAACTATATGAAGTGGGTAGCTGGACTCAGATTCCAAAATTCATAGAAGGGATCTCAGGATTTAGAAGCCAACAGAAGCCTAAGAGATCATCTGGCCCATCTGGCCCAACACTTTTCATTTGGCAAATAAATAAACTAAAACCCAGAGGGAAAACAGACTTGCCAAATGTCTAGTAATAGTAATTACTATTAAATGATAGTAAGCAGCAGAGCTGAAGCCGAAATTGAGGACCTCTGTTTGCAAATCAAGGCTTTTTCCTTCAAGCTACTATTGAAGAAAAAAATATTAATTCTAATACTGTACTCTACATTTAGGCATCTGACTGTCAGAAACAATTTCATTTAACATTCATCAATATCCAGGTCATTTCTATGAGATTTCTCATAGAGAGATATTCAAACTGGCACAGTTCACTATGCCTCCTGATATAACTCCCTGCCTCAGCTCTCTGCCTAAGACAGAGATAACATTTATATGAATCGTGAAGAAGGAAAAGATATCTTAAAATAAAGTCTGGGTTAACATTTCAGAATGGAGAGAAGAATATTATTATTATTATTATTTTGTAATACTTGTCATAGTGCCTTGCACATAGTAGAAGCTTAATAAATGTTTTTGATTGCCTGACTACATGCTGTGGGCCTTAAACATTCCTCAAATGAAGGTTAACATTCTCCTTATCACTGGTCATTTATTAGGGACTACTATGTGGCAGGCATGGGGCTAAGTACTGGGGAACACACAGAAGGGCAAGAAACAATTTCTGCTTTCTAAGAACTCACACTCTAATGGAGGAGATGAAATATGAATGACTATGTACAAAACCAGATATATACAAGGTAAAGTGGAAGTAATCTCAGGAAAAAAGCACTAAGATTGAAGAGGATTTGAGGGAAAGGCTTCTTAGAAGGAAGATGAGACTTTAGCTGAGGGTTGAAGGAAGCCAGGGGGCCAAAATAAGGAGGAAAAGAGTTCCTGCCATGGGACAATGGACTACTTCTTTTTCTTTTTCAAATATAATACATCGTTTCCTCCCTTCCCCTAGGAGGAGAAGTGATAAAAAAAAATAAATAAATCCCAGAATGATTACAATCCAGAGACTAATCTTCTAGATGTTTTGAGAAATGTGATATTTATCAAGGTAACTTATTCCTGATTGACTTTCTTAACAAAATGGAAGACTAGTAGTTTAATAGAAATGCTTTTAACCTCATAATATTTTGCCTAAAGTTTCCAGTGATAGTTTCTTAGGGATTGAAGTGAGCAGACTCTTGCTTAGAACCCATTCAGGCAAGGTGAAGAGAGAAGAAAGAAACTAAGACCCTGTAAAGACCAATATACGGAGTATTGTGGTTTTTGTAAGTTGCTTCAAAAGCTTATTTTAAGATGATTATAGCCTTTTGTCAAAGTTGGCTATAAGGAGCAGCCCTTTTTGTATTGGCAAGGAACTGGAAACTGAGTGGATGCCCATCAGTTGGAGAATGGCTAAATAAGTTATGGTGTACAAGATCAGGTCAAAATGGGTTCATGATTTAGACATAGAGTGTTATTATAAGCAAATTAGAAGGACAAAAGATAGTTTACCTCTCAGATCTGTGGAGAAGGAAGGAATTTGTGGCCAAAGAAGAACTGGAGTTCATTATTGAACACAAAATAGATAATTTTGATTATATTAAGTTACAAACAAAACTAATGCAGACAAGATTAGCAGGGAAGCAATAAACTGGGAAAACATTTTTACAGTCAAAGGTTCTATTAAAGACCTCATTTCTAAAATACATAGAGAATTGACTCAAATTTATAAGAATTCAAACCATTTTTCCAATTGATAAATTGTCAAAGGATAGGAATAGAAATTTTCAAATGAAGAAATTAAAACTATTTTTAGTCATAAGAAAAGATACTCTAATTCACTATTGATCAGAGAAATGCAAATTAAGACAACCCTGAGATACTGCTGCATACCTCTCAGATTGGCTAAAATGACAGGAAAAGATAATGAAGGTTGGAGGGGATGTGGGAGAACTGGGACACTGATAGATTGCTGGTGAAGTTGTGAACTGATCCAACCATTTTGGAAAGCAATTGGGAACTATCCCCAAAGGGCTATCAAACTGTGCATACCCTTTGATCCAGCAATGTTTCTACTGGGCTTATATACCAAAGAGATCTTAAAAGGGATCTGTTTATGCAAAAATGTTTGTGGCAGCCCTTCTTTGTAGTGGCTAGAAACTGGAAACTGAGTGTATATCCATCAGTTGGAAAATGGCTGAATAAGTTAAGGTGTACGAATGTTATGGAATATTGTTCTGTAAGAAATGATGGATGATTTCAGAGAGCATGGACTGATACTAAGTGAAATGAGTAGAACCAGGAAATCATTGTACACAGCAACAACAAGATTATATGATGATCAATTCTGATGGATGTGGCTCTTCTCAATGATTCAGATGATTCAGGCCAGTTCCAATGATTTTGTGATGGAGAGAACCATCTGCACCCAGAGAGAGGACTGTGGGAACTGAGTGTGGATCACAACATAGTATTTTCACTCTTTTTGTTGATGCTTGTTTGCATTTTATTTTCTTTCTCATTTTTTCCTTTTTGATTTAATTTTTCTTATGCAGCAAGGTAATTGTATGAATATGTATGCATATATTGGATTTAACATATATTTTTACCATATTTAACATATATTGAATTACTTGTCATTTAGGGCAGGGCGTAAGGGGAAGGGGAGGAAAAATTGGAACAAGGGTTAATGTTGAAAAATTATGCATGCATATGTTTTTAAAATAAAAAGCTTTAACAAAAATTTAAAAATGAATAAAATAAGTTATGGTATATGAATATTATGAAATGTTATTATTCTATTAAAAACAACCAGCAGTATGATTTCAGAGAGGCCTGAGGAGATCTACATGAACTCATGCTAAATGAAGTGAGCAGAACTAAGTGAACATTGTACACAGCAACAAGAAGATTACATAATGATCAACTATGATGGACCAGGCTCTTTTCAACAATGAGCTGATTCTGGTCCTTCCAATAGGCTTGCGATGAAGAGAGCCGTCAGCATCCAGAAAGAGGACTATGGAGACTATATGTGGATCACAACATAGTATTTTCACTTTTTTGTTGTTGTTTGCTTACTTTTTTTTTTTCTCATTTTTTTTCCCTTTTTGATATGATTTTTCTTGTGCAGCATGATAATTGTGGAAATATGTATAGGATAAATGCAGATGTGTAACATATTTTGGATTACTTGGTGACAAGGGGCAGAGTAAGGGGAAGGGAGGAAGAAAAAAAATTTGGAACACAAGATTTTGTAAGGGTGAAGGCTGAAAACTATCAATGCATGTTTTTTTAAAGTTTCTTTTAAAAATTATTATTGTAACTTTATTGACAGAACATATGTGTGGGTAATTATTTACAACATTATCTCTTGCACTCACTTCTGTTCCGACTTTTCCCTTCCCTCCTTCCACCCCTCCCTCAGATGGCAGGCAGTCTTATACATGTTGAATATGTTACAGTATATCCTAGATACAATATATATGTGCAGAAACAAATTTCTTGTTGCACAAGAAGAACTGGATTCAGAAGGTAAAAATAATCTGGGAAGAAAAACAAAAATGCAAGTAGTTCACGTTCATTTCCCAGTGTTCCTTCTCTGGGTGTAGCTGATTCTGTCCATCATTGATCAATTGGAACTGAATTAGCTCTTCTCTATGTTGAAGATATCCACTTCCATCAGAATACATCCTCATACAGTATTGTTGCTGAAGTGTATGGTGATCTTCTGGTTCTGCTCATTTCACTCAGCAACAGTTCACGTAAGACGCTCCAAGCCTCTCTGGTTTCTTCCTGCTGGTCATTTCTTACAGAAAAATAAAATGCTATAACATTCATATACCACAATTTACCCAACCATTCTCCAATTGATGGGTATCCATTCATTTTCCACTACAAAAAGGGCTGCCACAAACATTTTGGCACATACAGGTGCCTTCCCTTCTTTAGTATCTCTTTGGGATATAAGCCCAGTAGTAGCACTGCTGGATCAAAGGATAAATGCATATGTTTTGAAAATAAAGTTTGTTTGTTTTTTAAAGTGGCTACAAGGTCAAGACTGATTTCTTGAAGTAAAGGAAATATTTTTCCAAGGCCTTTCTCTAAGAGATTGGGACCTATTTTTGTCACAATTCTGATAGCTCCATTGACTTGGTCTAATAACCATATACATATGCATATACACACATATATGTTTATATAAAAGATATACATATTTTGAAATTATTTTAAAATTAGAAACTAAAAGTTCCTCTTATTAAGGACTCTTTTTATTTATTTATCTATTATTTATTTTTTTTAATTTATTTTTTTATTAATTTTGTAATTATAACTTTTTTTTTGACAGTACACATGCATAGGCAATTTTTTTTTTTTTACAACATTATCCCTTGTACTCCCTTCTGTTCCGAATTTTTCCCCTCCTTCCCTCTACCCCCTCCCCTAGAGGGCAGGCATTCCCACACATATTAAATATCTTATAGTATATCCTAGGTACAAATATATATATATGTGCAGAACCAAATTTTGTTGTTGTTGTTGCAAAGGAAGAATTATATTCGGAAGGTAAAAATAATCTGGGAAGAAAAACAAAAACAAAAAAATGCTCACAGTTTACACTCATTTCCCAGTGTTCCTTTTCTGGGTGTAGCTGATTCTGTCCATCAGTGATCAATTGGAATTGGATTAGCTCTTCTCTATGTTGAAGATATCTACTTCCATCAGAATACATCCTCATACAGTATTGTTGTTGAAGTGTATAATGATCCCCTAGTTCTGCTCGTTTCACTCAGCATCAGTTGATGTAAGTCTCTCCAAGCCTCTTTGTATTCCTCCTGTTGGTCATTTCTTACAGAACAACAACATTCCATAACATTCATATACCACAACTTACTCAACCATTCTCCAATTGATGGACATCCATTCATTTTCCAGTTTCTAGCCACTATGAAAAGGGCTGCCACAAACATTTTGGCACATACAGGTCCCTTTCCCCTCTTTAGTATCTCCTTGGAATATAAGCCCAGCAGTAGCACTGCTGAGTCAAAGGGTATGCACATCTTGACAACTCCTTGGGCACAATTCCAGATTGCTCTCCAGAATGGCTGGATTCTTTCACAACTCCACCAACAATGCATCAGTGTCCCAGTTTTCCCACATCCTCTCCAACATTCATCATTATTTGTTCCTGTCATCTTAGTCAATCTGACTGGTGTGTAGTGGCATCTCAGAGCTGTCCCAATTTGCATTTCTCTGATCAATAGTGACTTGGAACACTCTTTCATATGAGTGGAAATAGTTTTAATTTAATAATCTGAAAATTGTCTGTTCATATCCTTTGACCATTTATCAATTGGAGAATGGCTTGATTTCTTATAAATTAAAGTCAATTCTCTGTATATTTTAGAGATGAGGCCTTTATCAGAACCTTTAACTGTAAAAATGTTTTCCCAATTTCCAAGGACTCTTTTTAACTCTTGATATGGTTAGAATTTAAGATGATCATAACTATTTGCAATTTCTTTTGAGTCTTTGTGACAATTACAGCTTTTTTAAATGAAATTCTTGTTTCCATACTGTTCAAAGTATCATAATGATTTCTAAAAGGAAATCATATCAGAGGTTTTGATAGTAGGATTATAAGATTACAGTTTTAAGGGTGAAGTCAAGGGTGATATGTTATCCTATTTGCTCAGAATCTCTTGAGAACAAACGATAGTATGTTCATTCAGTCAAATGTTAGTTGAAGTGAGCTATTGACCAGTAGTCCAAAAAAAAAAAAAATCCATTTACCCTTAGGCTTACATAATGTTTCAAATTGAGTTAAAGTTAAACTTGTGATGATTCAAATAACTAAAAGGTTCAAAGCAAAGTTAGACACAAGGGCATTTGAAAGGATCACCATTGACGTAATTCTTGGGGAATTATATTAAGTAAATATAATTGAAAAAATTGTATTATCAGTTGCTGTTGATTTAAAAAAAGAACTGGCTTGGATACCACATTTTTAATCAAAGAAGTTACTTGAAACACAATAGACATATACTCATTACCCTGTGCTAGAAAGTGAGATGGAAGAAAGGGAATGAGTGAGAGAGAAGGCAAAGAGTAAGAGGGGGAATGGAAAGAGAAGGAAAATAAGGGAAGTAGAGAAAGGGGGAATGAAAGAAAGTATGGGAGGGAGAAAGGAATGAGAGAGAAAAAAGAAAGAGGAGGAAAAAGGACAAAAAATCAAGAGAGGGAAGAGAAAAAGGGAAAGAGAATTCAGAAAAAAAGTAAGAAAGGAAATGGATAGAAAGAAAGGAAGAGGAAAAAGAAAAGATGGAAAAGAAACAGAGAAGAGAGAAAACAAAATGTCTTTCTTTTAGAAAGATCATTTTAAAGCCATATTTCCATATTTCCTTAGTTTCTTGCTTCCTGGTTTTGCAAATAGTTTTAACCTTAACTCTGTTGCTTTTGGCACTTTGGAATGGTTTCAGGAAAAATCCAAGCTATCATATTCTTGGCAGTTCAGTGAAATAACTTTATTTGTTAAAGTTCATTGATAGCACAGAGAAAATATTAAGCATGAGAGAAATATTTTTAAGATGTCTACTTTCTGAGTTATTTGCTACATGAAATAAAGCTGTCTTCTACCTAAAGGATCTCATGAAAAGTTTTTTGAATTTAGTAATTAAGAAAATTGTTGAATACCCAATGACAGTCTGCATTTATGTTTTTATTTTTAAAACTTCAAAGCCTTCCTTCTTTACCTCCCTTCTCCCAAAAAAGTTTCATCTAGTCCCTAAACAAGGCAACTTTCCTATTTCCATCTGAGGAACATGGCATAAACTATGACATAGGCTAAATTACTTTGTGGGTTGGACCCCCAAACCCAGTATTTTGTCCTTTCATTATCCTTTGGTAATGGGGAATTAGGATCAGCTTTTGGCTCTGCCATTAAATTGGCTCTGTAGTCTTAAGCAATCTCTTCCTTTCTGGGCCCTATAAATGAGAGATTGGACTCTAATGTTCCCTTGCAGCTCTAAAATCTATGATTTATTGTTTCCTTGCTATGTACTTTTTAAGTTTTAATAAGAAGCTCTGAGTATTCTCTGACACAGTAAAATGAAGGTTGCCAAAAGGCAGAGAAGTTTTGATCAAAAGTCAATAATTATTAGAAGAGGAGAAATGATGGTCTCCTGAGACCCAGGCACAGTGAAAGGGTCTTCTCCCAGACACCATTTCTCCCATTCACTATCTCTCCAAAAACTCTGTTATTTGGCAGAAAGTTCCAAAATGAGACTTAGGCAGTTTCCAGTTCCCAGTTTTTGGAATACGAGGTGACCTTGCTTTGTAGGTAGGCTAACTCTAATTTGGAAGAGACCTCAAAACTTGGGTTCTTAATCTGGAGTTTATACAATTAAAAAAAACATTTAGAAAGTTTCAATATAATTATTTTCCTTGTTAACTTTTGAAATTTGTTTTATGCATCTAAAAACTTTTTTTTTCCATGAGAAGGGATTCATAGGTTTCATCAGAATGACAAAATGGTTTATCACACAAATACTGAGTAAGAAAGAACTTTTGTGTTAGAGATTATTTGTTCTAACCATATCATTTTAGAGAGGAGGAACTTGGAGTTTGTCCAACCAATAGTGATTTGTCCCAAGTAATGCAAATACCATAGGAAGGAAGATCTTTGGATCCAAATTCAATGCTTTTTCCACTGTATCAGGTGATTTCCCTTTTTTTGGCTCAAAAAGTCTCCTTCACCCCAGAAAGCATCACTTTAAAAACTAGAAATACTGGATCATTCAGTGGGGAAGAAAGCCATGCAGTTAAGAAAAGCAAATTAGTTTGCAGTGAGAGCAGCAGAATAATGAGGACTAGAATTAGTGGGTACAAAGAAATTTTGTACAGCTCTTTTAAAAAAATGTATCTCTGAAACAAAAGTATCATTCAAAACAAGAAAATGAAAACATCTTTATTTTTAGAGCAACACAGACTAGAAATGTGATCTAGGCCCTTTCATAGAATAATGAAATCTGAGATCTAGAAGGGACTTTAAAGATCACCAGAATCCAACCACTTTATTTTTTTAAATTAAATTTTATTTTTTTATGTAACAAAAATTATTTTTTCTCCATCCCACTTTCCCCCAAAATAAAACAAACAAAAAATCTTTTGTAACACATATGCAAGTCAAGCAAAACAAATTCCTAAGTTAACCATGTCCAAAAATATATGTCTTTTTCTACATTCTGAGTCCATCATTACTGTGTCAGGAGGTGATTAACATTTGTCAAATTCTAGCTGAATATTGGGTTGATCAGAGTTCTTAAACTGTTCAAAGTTCTTTGTCTTTACATTGTTGTTGATATTATATAAAGTCCCTTTATTTTATAAGTAGGGAAACTGAGACCTACTAAAAATGGTAGATCCTTCTTTTCAAAGGCTCTTGATAGCTGAAAGTACCAAAGTTTCTTAGTCATATCTCAGGTATATGCTTCTGGGATTTTATTTTCACTTACTTCCTAATACTAGATTGGCTTTTCTCCAGCTTCTCAGTATGCTTCAGGGGCACTTTCTTCTGCTACCAATATGGTAGGTTCTAAAGATATTTAACATTGTATTAACATTAGTATAGAATATAGACTAATAAATTTGGAGTCAGAAACATTTGGGTTCAAATCTCACAGCTTATACTTAACTAGTTGTGTGACCCAGACTTTGGAGAGGGAGTGTTTTTCTACCATCTTATTAAATAAACTTTGGTAAAAGTTTAAAAATTAAAAAAAAAAACTCTAAACCCCAAATCCTAATACAAAACTAGTTATGTGACTCCAGACAAGTCTCTGTATGTCTGAAACAACTCTCTAGTGTTTATTTCCTAAATCACTGCAATCTGCATTGATGGAGTCCAGTGGTCCAATGTCAGGAATTCCTCACCTTGACAAAATGATAAATCTTTCCATATTCTTATATTGGTATTCACTTTGACCAAGGCAGAACATGATTGAGAAGTTTAATTTCTTGTCTTCCTTCCTACATCACATGTTACATAATACATTTCAGAGTTATTTTGGTAGTGATTTATGATTCTCAGTCTTAAATAGCACTTCTATTATCCAGACAAATACCATATAATATGCTTGGGGCAAATAGCATAAAAGGAACTCTCACATCAGCCTTAAAAATATTTTGTAGATATCTTTTTTAATATCACATACATTTCTCAATATATTCCAGTCTCTTGAACATTCCTAGGTTAAGTCATAACGAAAAAAGAATAAAAAGTTCAGCATAGCTAACTTTTTCAAAATTATCTGACATTTTATGCTATATTCTATACCCATTAACCCTACTTCTGCTAAGAGGTTGTGGGGGAAGATGCCTTTCTTATATGTCTTCTGTGGGACCTAGCTTGGTCATTGTAATTTCAGAGCATTTGGCTTTCATTATTTTGTTATTGTTCTTTTTATTTCCATATTGTATTCTTTTTCTGATTCTGCTTACTTTATTTCTCATCACTATATTTGTCTCTGCACACTTCTCAGTATTCATTATATTCATCATTTCATGTGACATAATGATATTCCATCCATTAACATACCACAATTTGTTTAGCAAATGATGGCTACCTACTTTGTTTCCAGTTTTTATTATCACAAAAAATGATGCTGCAAATATTTTGTTGTTTATGGGGCTTTTCTTTTTTATCATTGACTCTCTTGGGGGAGGTACAAACTTAGTACTAGGATTTCTAGGTCAGGGATATGGACACTCAAAATCACTTTTTAAAATAAAATTTCAATATTATTTTATTTTTCCAATTACATGTAAAGGTAATTTTTAGCATTCATTTTTGTAAGATTTTGAGTTCCAATATATTTTTTTCTCTCTCCTTCCCTTATCTCCCTCTCCCCAAGATAGCAAGCAATCTGGTATAGGTTATTCACATTAATCATCAAATTTACTTTTTAAGATAAATTCTGTTTAGAAGATGATAGAAATAGATCTTAGAAAAGATCTCAAACACAAAGACACAGAGTAGTGAGAAAGCAGGGCACTGTCCAGTAGAGGAGACTAGGGATAAAAGGAAAAGCTGCTGATCTAGGAGAAATTAGGGAAGGACAAGGCTGAGGTATAGCTGGGGAAGTGGGAAAAGGAGGAGGCAAAAAGTAGTATGTCATTTAGTAGTATGGAAGCAGACAGATCTCTCTTCTGTTAGAAATATAAAGAAAGGATTTATCTTTGGAGTAACTGAAAAGAGAAACCTATTTGTATTTTTAAAAATAAAAATTCTGTAATAAAAATTACATCCTGTAGGATCCTTCTATATTATGTGAGTGCTTTGATTTTTATTGTTGCTTTTGGTCACTCCAAAACGACTGGGATCAGAGAAATTCTCAAAGCTGTGGGGACATCCTGACTACCTTTGCACCTCTTTGCTAAGATTTGAATAATCTAAATTTTAAAAAATTGTTTCTAGAAGACATATTCCTAAAATACAGAGGACAGAATTTTCTTCCTCATTGGCTTTCTATTTTAAATATTTTTTCTCTTTAACTAGGTGCTAAACATAGTTGCTTCTATCTGCTGAAAGGATGAGACTCTGACAAGAATCTCTAAATTTTGGCAACCTATACTAAATCCCAGATTCTCTTGCCCTAGTGATACGGCTCTGTTAGCTCTTTCCCTCTTCATCATACAAGTCTACTGTAGGCATACGTTATAGACAATGTAAACTCTCTTGTTACAAAATCTATTCCTCATTCTATCAAGATGACCTAGTTGAATACAATTTACTGTTCTACTAGAGAACTGATAACTACTGGATGTTTCAGTTCCAGTATCTCATTGGGTCTAGAAACTGTATTTCTCTAAACCATGGTTTATTTGTTTGTTTTCTCCTTTAGCTGTAACATTTGTTTGGCTATTCTCTCATTGCTTGGAGGAGACAGATGCGCTCTGCTTAAGCAATCAATACTGAAGGAAAAAAAAATTAAAATTGTACTCTGTGATTAGGCACTAGTCTGTCAGAAACTATTTAACATAATTTAAGATTAATCTAATTCTGAGTAATTTCTGATTTAAAAAGAAAGAAGGAACCAAACTATCTACGTTCCAAACCCATTTTAAATAACATTTATAGAAATCCAAAAATGAAAATCAAGATATATAATAATGTACTTCTGAGTTAACCTTTCTCTTCTCCTTGGGAATCAATAGGATTTCTCTTGTATTCTCTGTTGTATCTGAGAATCCAAACTGAATTGGAAGAGGTTAGAATATTTCCTGTTGAATAGAAAAGGATACTTTGCTTAAGGTCTAATTCATTCATAAGATAAACTGAGGAGATTGCCCTGAAAGGGTGAATATTTTGATCTGGTAAGAGGATAGAGAAAGATAATTAAAGTCATTTCTAGTTCAGTTTGGATTTTCAGATGTAGCTCTGTGGGGAAATTCATACTGATTCCCAAGGAGAGAAATGCAAGAGGAAGGGAATATGGTTATTCGACCATTGGGAATGTTAACCCAGTAATGTATTGTTATCTGGTTAACATTCTTAATTTATTCAACTAATGAAAGGTCCTTTTTCTTTTCACCCTAACCTATCCTACTTTCAAACTAGAAAGTAATGAAAGAGCAGTTATTTCTTTTCTCCCAGGAGTTAATACTGGCCCAGGAGGAGGTAAGGATGGGACACTAGAGGAGGGAGATAATTTATTTTCTGTTAAATATGTTCTCTAGTTGTGCTATGCTTATTCTTTCTTCATAGATTGTGAGTTTCTCAAGATCAGGGACTTTTGCCTTTCTTTGTGTCTTTGGCTTAACAAAGTGCCTGGCACACAGCAGGTGCTTAATAAGTGCTTTATCATCTGCTTGCCTGAAGTACTCTTAGGAGATATCACCTTCTCTCTAAGACTGAACCAGATGATGATAGTTTCATAGTTCTTCATACCCAAAGCAATATAATCCCCGGATGCCTCTTCATATTCTATGGAACCACTTTTTACTGGTAGTACTTAAATAAATCTCTATTGCTGACTAAAATAGGGTAAATTGTTTCACATATCTCCCTCCCAGTTCCTTATGGGGTACCTCCCACTTGTTCAGTATCTCCCAGTGAATCTTTTGGTTTAGAGATACTCTTCCCATTTCCTCTCTCTATTGTTTCCTATTTGTTTCCTGTTGCCTTCTCCCTCCATGCACTGGAAAATAGAGGGAAGAATTGGGGCAAAGATCTGGGATAAGCTATGACACATGAGAGTGCACATGTATACATATAGAGAGAAGGAATTGAAGAAGTAACCTGTAATTACATTTTTAAAGAATGATATAAATATAAATTGTAATCATTCTTAACAATCAGATTCTGAAATCATGGAATTTAAGACTAGAAAGACTTAGAGATCAGTGGATTACAGATTTTAAAACTAGAATGACCCTTAAAGGTTATCTAGTCCAGTTCTTCCCCTACCTACTCAGTCAAGAACCTTGCCTCTTATATCACTGGAAAAAAAAAAAAAAAGTAATTCCCTTCAAAAAAAAAAAGCTCCTCTTTCTCCCCTCTTCCTCACTTCACATCACCCAGATACCTTCCAGCACTATTTTTTCCTTCACAAAGGTGAAGGACAAAGGTCTTCCATGAAGATGTCATGGTCCTCTTCATTACTAAGATAAAACCTTCTACATCCATGAGTTATCCCATTCTATATATGTCTTTTCCATCAGATTGCTCCTTCTAACATCCTTAATCTCTCACTAATTTTCAATTGCTTCCCTACTGCTTATAAATTCTCCTACATCTCTTTCATCCTCAAAAAAAAAATCCTTGCTTGGTTTGTCCATTTCCCTTAGATATCACCTATTCTGTTAGTTGTCTCTCCTTTCTTTCCTGGTTAACCTCCTTGAGTAGGCCTTCTACAATCAGTGTCTCTACTTACTTTACTTTTCTCTTACTCTCTTTTTAATTCTCTGTAGTTTAGCTTCTGACCACAATTCAACCGAAACTCCCCTCTTTAAAAGGACTAAATCTAAAGGTCTTTTCTCAATAGTTAATTTTTCATCCTTCTTGACCTCTCTGCAGCTTTTGACATTGTTGATTACCTTCTTCTCCTTGCTAATTTTTTCTTTGTAGGTTTTTGGGACTGTTTCTCTCCTGGTTTTCTTCCTATCTGTCTGACAATTCCTTCTTATTCTCCTTTGCTGGATTTTCTTTCAGGTCCTACCTGGAAGGTCTTCCAAAGCTGTGTCCTGAACTTTCTCTTTTCCTTCTATATTATTTTACTTGATAATCTCATTTGCTCCCTTGGATTCAATTAGAAAAATCACTTAATCCTATTTTCTCCAGTTTCCTCATCTGTAAAATGAGCTGGAGAAGGGAATGATAAACTATTCTAGTATCTTTGTCAAGAAAACCCCAAAAGGGATCATGGAGTCAAACAAGATTGAGCAACAACTCAACAATACCCTCTCTGCTGACCTACAGTCATATCTCCAACTGTCTATTAAACATTTCAAACCAAATGTTCTTTTTTTATATATAATTATACCATTTTTTGACAGTACATATGCATAGGTAATTTTTTTACATTATCCCTTGTACTTCCTTCTGTTCCGAATTTTTCCCCTCCTTCCCTCCACCCCCTCCCCTAGATGGCAGGCATTCCCATACATATTAAATATGTTATAGTATATCCTAGGTACAATACCTATGTGCAGAACCGAATTTTGTTGTTGTTGTTGTTGCTGTTGTTGTTGCAAAGGAAGAATTGGATTCAGAAGGTAAAAATAACCTAGGGAGAAAAACAAAAAATGCTAACAGTTTACAATCATTTCCCAGTGCTCTTTTTCTGGGTGTAGCTGATTCTGTCCATCATTGTTCAATTGGAATTGGATTAGCTCTTCTCTATGTTGAAGATATCCACTTCCATCAGAATACATCCTCATACAGTATTGTTGTTGAAGTGTATAATGATCTCTAATTCTGCTCGTTTCACTCAGCATCAGTTGATATAAGTCTCTCCAAGCCTCTTTGTATTCATCCTGTTGGTCATTTCTTATAGAACAATATTCCATAACATTCATATACCATAATTTGCCCAACCATTCTCCAGTTGATGGGCATCCATTCATTTTCCAGTTTCTGGGCACTACAAAAATGCTGCCACAAACATTTTGGCACATACAGGTCCCTTTCCCTTCTTTAGTATTTCCTTGGGATATAAGCCCAGTAGTAGCACTGCTGGATCAAAGGGTATGCACAGTTTGATAACTTTTTTTGGCATAATTCCAGATTGCTCTCCAGAATGGTTGGATTCTTTCACAACTTCACCAACAATGTATCAGTGTCCCAGTTTTCCCACATCCTCTCCAACATTCATCATTATTTTTTCCTGTCATCTTAGCCAATCTGATAGGTGTGTAGGGGTATCTCAGAGTTGTCTTAATTTGCATTTCTCTGATCAATAGTGATTTGGAACACTTTCATATGAGTGGAAATAGTTTCAATTTCATCATCTGAAAATTGTCTGTTCATATCCTTTGACCATTTATCAATTGGAGAATGGCTTGATTTCTTATAAATTAGAGTCAGTTCTCTATATATTTTGGAGATGAGGCCTTTATCAGAACCTTTAACTGTAAAAATGTTTTCCCAATTTGTTACTTCCTTTCTAATCTTGTTTGCATTAGTTTTGTTTGTACAAAAGCTTTTTAATTTGATATAATCAAAATTTTCTATTTTGTGATCAATAATGATCTCTAGTTCTCTTTTGGTCACAAATTCTTTCCTCCTTCACAAGTCTGAGAGGTAAACTATCCTATGTTCCTCTAATTTATTTATGATCTCATTCTTTATTCCTAAATCATGGACTCATTTTGATCTTATCTTAGTATGTGGTGTTAAGTGTGGGTTCAAATCAAATGTTCTTAAATTTAATATGTTCAAAATTGAATTTATTATCTTTCCTTACAAGTCTTCCTTTCTTCCTAAGCTTCCTATTATTGTTGAGTATACCACCATCTTCCCAGTCACAACAGAAGTATCATCCTGACTTCTTATTCTCTGATCTTGGTGAAAGTTTTCATCACTCAGACTACAGACTTTGGTTAGCCTCCCTGTCTCAAGCCTCTAGTTACTCCCCAGTCCATCCTCTACTCAGATATCATAAAAATATTTTTAAAATACAGCTCAAACTAAGTCATTTTCCTATTCAATCAACCTCAATGGCTCCCTATTAGAAAATTATTTATTTGGCTCTTAAAGCTTTTTATATCCAAATCCCTCTAATCTTTCTAGTTTTGTTATTATTTACTCCTCTCCACATATTCTCTGATCTGGGTTCCTTACTATTCTTTAAACAAGATACTCTGTCTCTTAACTATATGTATTTTTACTGGATTTCTCCATGCCTAGAACTCTCTCCTCCTCATTTTTGCCATCTGGTTCTCTTCAAGCCCCAGATAAAATCTCACCCTCCATAAGAAGCCTTTCTCAGTTCTCTTTATTGCAGTGCCTTCCTTCTTCAGTTTATCCTGAATATATCTTAATCAAACATAGTTGTTTTCAAGTTGCCTCCCTATTAGACTTCATAAGAGCAAGGACTCTTTTTTGTTTGTTTGTTTGTCTTTCTTTGTATCCCCATTACTTGGTATGGTGCCTGGCACATGGTGAGTATTTAATCAAAACTTGCTGTTCACTTATTAATCTTTTTATTTTACTGATGATTAAAAAGATTAGAGACCTTATGATTTGCCCAAGATTACACAGGTAGAATTTGAACTCAAATCATTTTAATCTAAATTTAGGAACTTTCAACTACCCTGTCTCTCAATTATTTAATCCATCTCTTCAATTAATAGAGTAAAACTCTGAGGATTGGCTGTATGAGGATATATGGCCACAGATGCAAATAATTTGACCTAAACTTTGCTAAGCCAGCTTTAATTTTACTAGGTCATGTCAGTACTTATAAATCCTGCCTATTGAAATTAGATATGGACCTACACTTAATACCATATACCAAGATAAGATCAAAATGGGTCCATTATTTAGGCATAAAGAATGAGATCATAAATAGATTAGAAGAACATAGGATAGTTTACCTCTCAGACTTGTGGAGAAGGAAGGAATTTGTGACCAAAGGAGAACTAGAGATCATTATTGATCACAGAATAGAAGATTTTGATTACATCAAATTAAAAAGCTTTTGTACAAAGAAAACTAATGCAAACAAGAGTAAAAGGGAAGCAACAAATTGGGAAAATATTTTTATAGTTAAAGGTTCTGATAAAGGCCTCATTTCCAAAATACATAGAGAACTGACTCTAATTTATAAGAAATCAAGCCATTCTCCAATTGATAAATGGTCAAAGGATATGAACAGACAATTTTCAGATGATGAAATTGAAACTATTTCCACTCATATGAAAGAATGTTCCAAATCACTATTGATCAGAGAAATGCAAATTAAGACAACTCTGAGATACCCCTACACACCTGTCAGATTGGCTAAGATGACAGGAACAAAAAATGATGAATGTTGGAGAGGATGTGGGAAAACTGGGACACTGATACATTGTTGGTGGAGTTGTGAAAGAATCCAACCATTCTGGAGAGCAATCTGGAATTATGCCAAAAAAGTTATCAAACTGTGCATACCCTTTGATCCAGCAGTGCTACTACTGGGCTTATATCCCAAGGAAATACTAAAGAAGGGAAAGGGACCTGTATGTGCCAAAATGTTTGTGGCAGCTCTTTTTGTAGTGGCTAGAAACTGGAAAATGAATGGATGCTCATCAATTGGAGAATGGAAGAATAAATTGTGGTATATGAATGTTATGGAATATTATTCTTCTATAAGAAATGACCAGCAGAATGAATATAGAGAGACTTGGAGAGACTTATATGAACTGATGCTGAGTGAAATGAGCAGAACCAGGAGATCATTATACATTTCAACAACGATACTATATGAAGATATATATTCTGATTGAAGTGGATATCTTCAACATTAGGAAGATCTAATTCAGTTCCAGTTGATCAATGATGGACAGAAACAACTACACCCAGAAAAGGAACACTGGGAAATGAGTGTAAACTGTTTGCGCTATTGTCTTTCTACCCAGGTTACTTTTACCTTCGGAATCCAATTCTTACTGTGCAACAAGAAATTTGGTTTTACACACATATATTGTATCTAGGATATACTATAACACAGTTAACATGTATGGGATTGCCTGTCATCTAGGGGAGGGGGTAAAGGGAGGGAGGGGAAAATTCGGAAAAGAAGTGAATACAAGGGATAATGTTGTAAAAAAATTACCCAGATATATGTACTGTCAAAAAAAATTATAATCATAAAATTAATTTTTAAAAATCCTACCTATTAAAACTCCTTTACTTTCTCAGCTGATTAGGTTTATAGTATAATGAATTTTGATTCATAAACAAAGTTTAGAATTTGAGTTGTTTTTTTTTTTTCTTTTTTTCTTTTTTTTTTAACTGT
Organism: Sminthopsis crassicaudata; assembly: GCF_048593235.1. Taxonomy (NCBI): domain Eukaryota; kingdom Metazoa; phylum Chordata; class Mammalia; order Dasyuromorphia; family Dasyuridae; genus Sminthopsis; species Sminthopsis crassicaudata. The sequence continues at coordinate 481,299,677 of NC_133618.1, read as the reverse complement.
GAGTTTGGAGAAGACCACCCATTGGCAACATTAGATTCTCTTCTGCATACTCACTGTTAAACCCAGAAAATAAATGACCAAAGAGCCACAGAAGTTAAGCAACAAGGTCGTACAGTAGATAGAGCACCAGCCCTAAAGTTAGGAAGACCTGAGTTCAAATTTGGCCTCAGACACTTAACACTTTCTAGCTGGGTGACCCTGGGCAAGTCATTTAACCCCAATTGCCTTAGCCAAAAAAAAAAAAAAAAAAAAAAGTGAATGTTGAAAACTATCTTTACATGTAATTGGAAAAAATAAAATATATTAAGTCGGGGAAAAGCAACCATTCAACTCTGAAAAAATAAAATAGCTAACAGTGATCATTAGCAAAAAAAAAAAAATTCTTTATTCCATTAGAGGGAAATGAGACATTTATGCCTACTACATTAAGGCTGAGCCTTGATACCTGACCAGACAAAACATCAACAGTAAGTTATTACTGCTGTAATAAAGAGTAGTGAATCACAATATCAACAGTGACAAAAAAAAATCTATTCATAACAGAGCTTCTGGGCCTGCTAGTGCTTGCCTGAACTCAGGGATCATAAATTCTGTGATTTATTTGCTAGAGAATTTATCCAGAGGGAGAATGCAAAGGATTGTTGTTATGTCAAACTTGTTGGGTCTTAGCTCTGGAAAACAGGATGTCTCCTACTAGTAAAAAAAGGGAATGGAAATGAGAAGGGTGGTCTTAGCATGAGAATCCTGACATTACTAGGGATATCAGTGGTAAAAATGTGATAAAGGGATCAAGGAGGAATGTCCTTGAAAAGTTTCATGAGTTTCCTAATCAACCTGATGAGATTATGAGGCATGACCATTTTTTTTGGAAGCATCCAAAGGACTTCTTTCCATGAAATTGGGCTTATGATTTGCTGAAGCTATTTCCAAGATGATTGATTGACTGGAAATCAAGCTGACAGACTTTTGTTAGACAAGTTGTAACACAAATATGGAAATATATTTTTTCCATAAAAGACTGCACAGATCTCACCAATATCATATTGCTTGCTGTCTTGAGGAGGGAAGAAGTCAGGGAGAGAGGAAGAAAAAATTGGAATATTTACAAAAATGAATGTTAAAAACTATCTTTACACTTATTTGGAAAAATAAAATACAAAAAAAAAAAAAAGGATCTTCACACTCTGGTTTATGAGTGAGCTGTTAAACTAGTTCTTTTCCTTTTGTAGCTTTGGTTTTTTGCCAAGTGTTTTACAAGTTGCATCTTGTTTGGAATTCCCCTGTTCAGAAGACAGTAGGGAGCAACAAAGCAATTGTAGAAGAAGAGGGGTGGCACAGAAATCTTCCTTCCTTATCTTCCCATGCATATGGCTCAAGAAGGTTGTTTCTGGATAATGTTTATAGCCCCCAGTTCCTATATGGAAGATGGGGGCTTTTGAGAAAAAATGTGAAACTACAAGATAGCCTTCTATCCTGAAAAAAGGGATTTCCTGAATAACAGGAAATTTTTGTTTCCTGCCATCACCAGCTCCACCACTTCACATATATATGCTTCTTTCAAAATGTATTTTGAAAACTAATTTGACATTAGGTATGTTTGTCTACACCTATAGTCAATCCCTACTACTGAGGAGGCTGACACTAGTAGATCACTTGAGTTTAGGAGTTTTTGCAGAGTGTTAAGTTAATCTTGTGTCTATCCAAAGTTTAGTACCTATATGGTAAGACCTCTGATGGCAGATAGTTACCAAGCTGTCTAGGGGAACTAATTAGGCCAGACTGGAAATGTAACAGATTAAAATTTCTGTGTCAATCAGCAATGGGTGACCATTGTATTTTCAGCCTAGGTGAAAAAGGAAGGAAGGAAGGAAGGAAGGAAGGAAGGAAGGAAGGAAGGAAGGAAGGAAGGAAGGAAGGAAGGAAGGAAGGAAAGAAGGGAAGAGAAGGAAGGAAGGAAGGAAGAAAAAAGGTAGGGGGAGGGAGATAGAGAAGAAGGAAGGATAGGATTGGAAGAAAGGAAGAAAGAAAAGAAAAAGCTAATTTGAAGCTCAACTCCTACTGATGGTAGTTATCTAGAATTCTTTAATTTCTTGAGTAAAATACCCAAGGCAGTTATGTGAAACAGAACAACAAAAACTAAGAAAATTCCCTTCAGGGAAAGGCATCACATTCAAAGTTTTGGTTAATAAAATTGTTTTCAATTAATATACACATTCAGTTACTTTACTCAACTTAATCATATTCCTTAACAGAGAGGAAAGGAGTCCCTATTCTGATTCCTGCACCACAAAGTAGAAATGACATAAATTCTCTGAGATGTACAATATAGAACATATTAATCCAACATCTTATTTAAGCCATTAAGAACTATTTTACCATCCCTGGGGCAGAAAAGACAGTGGTAGATCAGAAGCCTGAGGAGGAAGGGACTGAGAAGCTGGAACTAGTCATTAATGATCGTTGGTCTGGACTCCATTTCTATCAATTTCTTACAAGACTATAAGTTATTCTTGACTCCAGGAAACTAGAGATTTTACAGTGTGCTTTTCTTTTCAAGTCTTAGGTAAATCATTGATAATCACATGGAATGGAATGGAACCATTCTTCGAATTCTTAGACTCAATCCCCACTGTAGTTCAAGGCTTATTGTCAGGATCAACTGACAATCAATCATGATCAAGGGCAACTTTGGCTCAAATGGCCCATTTTCAAGAGGAACTTAAGGTCAATTAGATTTTTGATGAAGTTAACTATGGGCCCAAAACTATCCCATTATATAAATATATTAATGTACCTTTGGATGAATCATGATAAGCAGATCTTGTCATTTCTACCAGTACAAAAAATAATCATTTGGTTAAAATAACTAGGCATGTCCATAAAAGTTATCTAGTAATCAGACTCATTCATTTGGTTAAAGTAATTAGGTATGTCCATAAAAGTTACCTAATAATCAGACTCATACATTCAAGTTGTTTATATTCTTATGTACTTGCTATAAAGACTTTTATTGCAAATTCAAGATGGACTCATTCATGTGAAATGTATTCCAATGACAATGAGTCATGAGGATCCTCTCAATAAATGAAAAAACAACTCCTTGACTCATAGTAACAATAAAAGTGCCTATATGATCACCTTCTATTTATTTCCCTTTAGCACCAAGGATAGGGGTCATGATGTTAGACATAGAGTTGGAAGGGACCTGAGAGGCCATGTAATCCAACCTCCAATGGAGCAGCAACTTTTTTTTTAAGTTTTATCAATACTCTCCTTCTCTCTTATATCATCAATACCAATGACCTCCTGCATAGATTTCCCCCCTATAACTAGGAGTTGTAATTAAACAAATTAAATAACATTAAATTTAAAAATTTTAAAACAATAAAATTAACATATTGGCAATATCTATATAATAATTAGCTCTTATGCAACAAAGTGCTTTAGGTTTTAACATATATTATTTCATTGAGTCTCTACAGCAACCTTGGGAGATAGGTGTTACCACAATTCTCATTTTTCAAATGAGGAAACTGAGGAAGATAGGCTAAGTGATTTGATAGGGATCAAATAGCTATCTGAATTGTGAGGAAACATTTGAACTCAACTCTTTTGACTCCAAGTTCAGCAATATATCATTTAACTGCTTTTGTAAACCTCACTCTGTGCCTTCTCTTTAACAAGAGTAAAGTCATTTTTCAGTCATGCCTGATTTTTGGTAACTCTATTTGGGATTTTCTTGGCAGAGATACTGAAGTGGTTTGCCATTTTCTTCTCCAGCTCATTTTATAGATGAGAAAACTGAGGCAAACAGGATTAAGTGCTTTGCCCAAGGAGTCACAACTAATAAGTGTCTGAAGCTGGATTCTGATTCCAAGCCTACTGTACCACTGGCCTATTATTGATTGAAAATCAAATATTTTTTCTTTATTTCATTCTTTTCAAAATTTCTATTTTATTATATGCATGATTATTAAAATAGTAGTACAAATATGCACTTTATAAATAAGTATATATACACACTTTGGGATACAAAATTTTTTTTTAATTGATAGGGATACATAATCAAAGAATTTCAGAGAACATTGCCTTAAAGTCAAAACAAATAACTTCATTAAAGAGAGTTCTAAAATCTTGCAATGTTACCTTATTTTCCATTAATTGTAGTTATTATGTAAATTGTTTTCTTGGTTCTGTTTATTTGGTTTCTGCATAAGTTCATACAAGTCTTCTCTAATTTTTCTGATCTCTTTACATTTGTTATTTCCTGTGATCCAATAATATTTCATTACATTCATATTCCACAGCTTGTTTGGCCATTTTCCAGTTGATTGGCACCTGTTTTACTTTGTGTTTTTTGCTACTACAAAAATATTGGTATGCCTATTTTTTTATATATGGATATTGTGAAGGAAATGAACAAAAACTTTTTTTTTTTTTTACTGTGAATCTGGAGAAAACATTTCCCTAATTAGAGCTATAAAATTGTGTAAATACAGATTAGGGCAAACAGAAGGCATAAGACTTTCTGTGTTAAAGGAGGCTTCTATTATCTTAGAAATGTTGTTCTATAAGTATATATGATAAGACTTCCCCTAGAGAAATTCATTATCTCACTGGAACAAATATGGTTTTTGCAGTTGCTGAGACTCCAAGGTTAGCAAGTCTCTCTCAAATCACCAGACATCCCATTCCTATTACTTGTTCTCCCAAATAAAAAAAGGGGTGAATAGTCTCACGTGATAGGCATCTTTTGCTGACTATAAAGTCACTTCAAGGCTTTGTAAAACTTTATGTGTATATATCCAACAACTGATATTAATTCAATTTTTTCTTTTCTGAACTTGCCTTCTGATTAATTGACCTCTAGTCAAAGGACCAAGGTGAGAAGAATTACTCTTCAAGAGACCCTATGAGTTGAGGAATTCTTCAAGACTTTTTGTCTTTGACCTCTTTGGATATAGAAGCAGAAGTGATATCACGAGGTCAAAGTGTTCAGCTAGATGAATGCATTTTCTAATACTTTTTCATGCTTTCTCCAGAAATGAAGGACCAATTTACAGCTCCACTCATAGTATATTAGTGTGACTGTCTTTTCACAATTCTTTCAATCTTAACTTCAGAAACCATTTTCCTAGATTTAACCAACTTCTTTCTGCAACTCTCAAGAAATAAATTTATTTCAGATCTGACATTCTCCTAGATTTAATTATACTCGACAAAATCCACAAACAATCTGTTAGGATTTGCCCTTACTATCAATTCTTGTACATTTTGAATCCAATGCTGAATGTCAAGGACATATAAGTTGCAAAATTTTGCATACAAAATATTTTTGGGGCTCCATGATACCAATCTTTGAGTTTTGCTTAAAGTTAGATAGCAATAACTACTTTGGGCCCTGATGTAGTAAATTAATTTATAAGCTATTTATAGTTTTTCTTCTGCTTAAAACAACTTCCTACAAATGACTCAGTTTTCAGCTGGAAGAGAAAACTGGAGATTAAAATTGGCCTTTTTGTACAATGAAGTTTAAACTGTTCTTTTGAATAGTATTTTCCTTGCTAATTTCAGAGCTTGTATGCAGTAATTAAGGACAGCCTGCTAAATAAAACTTCGGCTTTCAAGATGATCTAGTTTCCATTACTGAAGTTTCCTTTTCAAACTCAAATGCTTAATTCCCTTAGGCTTTTTGCATTGCCACTAAACTCTATTTCTATATTTTATGTTTTCCTATCTAGGTTGGAAACCTTTCTCTAATCTGCTCTGTTTCTTTCCCACTCCTGAACAAAAACAGCAAGTTGAAAACCATCCAAAAGAGCACATGACTAGAAACACATTTTATTCTGTGCTGATAGATACATAAATCTTTCTGATTTAAAGTAATTTTGGTCAAACCTTTATTCCCCTTGTGTTCTTAGTGGAATTTGCTTGAATTCCAGAAGGATAATACTTCAGGCCACCTTTAGGTCTGTTAAAAGCACCAAACAAGAAAAAAACTCTCTTAGGTTACCTGAGATTTTCATCTGTTCATGTTTTCTGATTTTCTTTTTTTCCTCTATAAGAAACAAAATATCTTACCAAGAACTTTACTGACTCACTGATGAATGCAGTAAAGATTTATTTTATATTCTTGCAAGAATGGGTACATAGGTCAGTAGACACACCTTTGAAACTCTAAAGGCACACTATCCAGAAGCACAAGTCCCTCCCTATCCATTAATTGGATATTTCAGAAGTTACACAACATGAATTCTTTATTTCCTTACATAGCTAGTCCTTACCCCAAAGGAACTTACATTCTGGAAGGAGAAGATAACAAAGGAGGGCTAAGGGCAAAGAATAAAAGATTCTCAGGCTACCATCCCTGGTTACAAAAATTGGTCCCTGTCCCCAAAAAGGGGTAAAATAAACCTCCACTCTTGATTATTTTTAGATTTTTAGATTTTAGATGTATATTTTTAGTTTTCTAATTTAAGTTTCATTTTTCCAATTTAATTTTCTGTGGAAACCAAATAAATATCCATCCATTCCCCGCATTTCTGTCTTATTCTTTAGATAAAGGATTTTTTTCCCCTAAAATTCATTCAGCAAATGTTATTGAACAATTATTATTCAGTACACAAAAGAGCAAGTATTAAGTACTCACCTAGAATTGGAAGAGATCTTAAAGGTCATCTAATTCAACCTCATTTTACAGATAAGGAAATTGAGATCTGTAGAGATTAAGTGACTAGCCCTAAGTCATATAGGTAGTAATAATGGCCAACTGCCCGAGGTCTCTCACTGCTACCCTATAGAAGGTGGCTTAACATCTTAGACTTGGGTTCAATTCAATGACATAGTTATTCTTGTCCCTGACAACAGATTGTATCTAACTCCCTCTAGCTGTCCTATAAATGTGTATTTAGGGTCATAAAGGTGTCTGTGGAAATCCTTGAGTGAATCCCAGAGAATCTGACACACTTTGGAAAACATACCAGAAGTGTGATAATTGACATTTGCTGGAAAGTATCAGTTGCATAAATAAGGAACAATGGTATATGTTGAGGCAGCTAAATAACACAGTGATAGATAGAGGTGATGGATCTGGAGTCAGGAAGGCCTGTGTTCAAATTTGGCCTAATACACGTACTAGCTATGTGATCTTGGGCAAGTCATTTAACTTCTGCCTATTTCACTTTTCTTAACTGTAAAATGGGGATAATAATAGCATCTTTTCCCCAGAGATCTTATGAGGATCAAATAAGATATTTATTTTTTAAAAAGCGCTTAGCACAGTGCCTGGCATATAGTAGGCACAATATAAATGTTTATTCCCTTCCTCCAGACTTATATACAAAAACATATTTATACACACATATGAGTTAAAATGTTGAGAAACTGAGAAATACACACACACACATACATACACAGATTAAAATATTGGGGAACCAGTATTTAACTGGGGTATTTCTCCCACTCTTTGTTTTGTATCCAGGAATTTGGACTGGGTTTAGTCTTATTGGCGTCTGTCTTCTGAGAGGAGTTAGAACCCCTTGTCTCATACTCTTTGGTTTAATAAATGCCCCATACCACTGCTCAAGGTTATAACTTAGGTTATGGCTCATATCTAGTGCTTTTCCAACTATAAAATAATCAATGTACAGTATGAATCAGGTATAAAACAGGTAATTAATTTATTCCTTTACACAAAAGAAATGCTAAATATAAAAGATTCACTTAGCATTTTAGAATAACTTAAAACAGGATTTGGTAACAGCTTATAATCATTATTACTACCTTTTGGGAGGTTAATATATGAACAGTATCAGACCATGAAATAATTTGCATAACTGCTAATTTTACATGTCACTTCAGCCCTTTATTGTCCAAACACTATTAACTCTATGATAGAGTAGTTCTTGAGGATCCCTCTACCACCATACATCTCTGATGCAATCTCAACCTCTCAAATTTATAAGGTACCTCTCCCCCCATGTCAAAAGAGATACCCGTTCACCTAAAATTAGGAAAGAACAAAAAAGATAGTCCAAATTGGTAGTTAGTCATTGGCTTATTTAAGCAAAACATGTATTTGGGATCAGGGATTAGGTCAAGCCACTCTTTCTACTCCCATAAATCTCTTCTCCACTCACAAAATCACTACCCTAGTTCAGCCCCATCATCACATTTTGCATGAAATTTTGTAGTAGCTACCTAATTGACCACCCTGTTTCAAATTTCTCTCCCTGTAACCTTCACTCAGCTGCCAAAATGAACTTCCTTAAGTGTGAATTTGACCCTGTCACCCCCTTGTCAATAAACTCTAATGCCTTCCTACAACCTCTAAAATAAAATATCAGTTCTCTGTTCAGCCTCTAAAGCTCCCCATAAACTGGGATCTTTCTAATTTTCTATTCTTCTTATACTTTTTTCCCCTCAACATTTTTTACAACCTAGCAACATTGGTCTATTTGTTTTTTCTTAAAAATGTTCCATCTCTTAGCCCCTTGCCTTTGTCCTGGCAATCCTCCATGGCCAGAATGCTCTCCCTACTCACCTTCCTCTCTTAGCTTCCTTTTCTTCTAGATTTGGCTTAAATCTTGCTTTCTGCAAGAGGCCTTTCCTGTTGCCTCCAGTACATATTAACTATTGTCTTTCCCTTTAGGATTCTCCTCCTCCTCATTCTTATTTCTTCTTCTTCTTCTCCTCCTCTTCCTCCTCTTCCTCTTCCTTCTCCTCCTCCTCCTCCTCTTCCTTTTCTTCTTTTTTTAGGTAATAGGGGATAAATGACTTGCCCAGATGCTCTTGACTCTGGGGCCAGTACTCTACCATGTACTGTGCTACCTACCTGCCCCTCTAAGATTATTTTCTATCTATTCTATATTTTGGCTCCAGGCCACTGATAAAAAGCAAGTCACTCAAGTGAATTTTTTTTTGGTTCTCCAGTGCACATAATATTTAACTTTATGTTAAACTATACTCTTTGAAGTATGTAATAGTATTATATCTTAAAAAATATATATACCTTAATTAAAATACTTTATTGCTAAAACATGCTATCATCTGAGTCTTCATGAATTGTAATCTTTTTGCTGGTGAAAGGTCTTATGTCATTGTTGATGGCTGCTGACTTATTAGGGTGATGGTTGCTGAAATTTGAGAATGGTTATAGCAATTTCTTAATAAGACAACAATGCATTTTTCTGCATCCCCTGACTGTTCATTTCACAAAAGATTTCTCTGTAGCATGCAATGTTGTTTGATAACATTTTATCCACAATAGAACTTCTTTCAATATTGGAGTCAATTCTCTCAAGCCCTGCTGCTGCTTTGTCAACTAAGTTTATATAATATTCTTTACTATTATTGTGCTTCAGTGAATAGGGAGGCCAGAGGAAAGGGAAAGAGTTGGAGAGCAGCCGGTAGATGGAGCACTCAGAACACAATTATCAATTAAGTTTGCCACCATAAGCAAAAATTGTGGAGTCCCAAAACAATTACAGCATCAAACATCAAAGTAATATCAAAAAACATCTTAATGGATATAATAATAAAGAAAAAAGTTTGAAACATTGTGAGAATTACCCAAATGTGACACAGAGACGTGATGTAAGCACTTGGAAAAATGGCAAGAGACTTAACATAGTGTTGCCACAAATTTTTAATTTGTAAGAACAAAAATAACTCCCCCACTCTCAATATCTGCAAGAATAATAAAGGGAAGAGCAATAAATGAGATATGCAAGTGTCTCCCCCACTAGAATTGTAAGAATTGGGACTGTTTTGCCTTTCTAGCATTCTCAGTGCCTAGCACAGTGCCTGGCTCACATTAAGCACTTAATAAATGCTTGTTGATTGATTAACTGGATCTGTCATTTCATCCATGTAAGGAGTTCTCTGTGATGAATTCTCTCTATCAGAACAGATTTATGCCTTCTCTTCAACATATTGTCTTAGACAGTTGCCTAAATAAACGCTGTTAGATTGTGGGTGTCTGGAGGGTACATAGGACCAGTTTCCAGGAAGTGTTTCCTAGCCAGAGAAGACAATGTAATGACTCAGGTTTTTATAGCACTTTAAGACTGCATAGTATGTTATGAACAGATCTCCTTTGATCCTCAGAGCTCTGCTGTGAGGTAGGCAGCACAAGTACTATTTTCATGGAATCTCAGATCCTGAAAGGACTTCAGAGGCCAGCAAGCTCAACAAATCACAGAGAAAGGAATTGATTAAGTCAGCATCATATGGCCAGAAAATGGCAGCGTCTGGGATTTGAACCTAAGTCTTCTGACTCTACATCCTATTGACTTTCAGTGATAACAGTAATAATAATTGTTATTTGAGGTTTCAGGAATTAGAGAATGCTTCATATCCACTAATTCATTTGAGTCTCTCAACACTCTTCTATAAGACATGTTTATCTCCATTGTACAAATCAAGATGTGAGGCTCAGAGAATTTAAATGAATAGTGCATAGTTACATAGCTATTAAATGTCGGAGGCAGGATTTGACCCTTGACTTTTCTAATTTATATCATTCTCTTATTCTGGAAAAGCATCTGGAAATCATTTGTGAAGCAGAGTAGCTCAAAAAATGCTTTCTCTTACTTCTGTTCTTTCTGCCTGACCAACACCTCTTCCTTCCAGCACTTATGTGGGGCCTTGAACACTGTAAGCGCTTAACAAGAATTGGTTGATTTGATCTATTGAATTAAGCTATTATTCTTTGCATGCTTTTCTTTGCTTGTATATGTGTGTATTTGCTATGTATAATCTGTATCAAATTGCCTGCCTTCTCCATGAGAAAATAAAGGGAAAGAATTTGAAAGTCAAAATTTAGAATAATGAATGTTTTTTAAATGTGCTTATAATTAAAAAAAAATGTAAAATGTGTGTGTGTACTCACCTGGATTGTTACTCTACCTGTTTAATCTTACTGATCATCTCCCTGAGACTAACACCCAGGGAAATGTTTTGCTTTTGATGCCTATAGAGGAACCAAGTAGGAAGCTGTGGCAGTGGGAGGTTACAGAGCCAAGGAGTGACAGGCACAGATGAAGAGCATAAGAAAAACTTCACAGACTTAGTCTTTATGCTGAGGAGGAGGGGGAAGTGGAGAATTCCATGGGATTGTAAATGATGAGACTGGAGCATCTCCCTGCTGCAGGGGACAGACTCTGCTGAGGGAGTCAGCCATGGGCTAGTCAAGGGCACCACCTAGTGCCATCACATAAGCTCTGCATTTTCAGTGGGCCCAAGGGCTCTTCCATGATTGCAGAGAGCCTGTCTGGTTATGGGTCAAATATTGTATCACATTACAAGAGAAGATAGAACATCGGCATAAGAACTTTGCAGTTTTAGAGGATTTTAAGGTTACAAAGCACTTTCCAGAAAACAGCCCATGATCAGAGCCTTAAGTCTTATCCTGAGCATCCTAGGCAAATTTCCTTTTCTTTTTCTTTCTTTCTTTCTTTCTTTCTTTCTTTCTTTCTTTCTTTCTTTCTTTCTTTCTTTCTTTCTTTCTTTCTTTCTTTCTTTCTTTCTTTCTTTCTTTCTTTCTTTCTTTCTTTCTTTCTTTCTTTCTTTCTTTCTTTCTTTCTTTCTTTCTTTCTCTTTCTTTCTTTCTTTCTTTCTTTCTTTCTTTCTTTCTTTCTTTCTCTTTCTTCTCTTTCTTTCTTTCTTTCTTTCTTTCTTTCTTTCTTTCTTTCTTTCTTTCTTTCTTTCTTTCTTTCTTTCTTTCTTTCTTTCTTTCTTTCTTTCTTTCTTCTTTCTTTTCTTTCTTCTTTCTTTCTTTCTTTCTTCTTTCTTTCTTTCTTTCTTTCTTTCTTTCTTTCTCTCTCTCTCTCTCTCTCTTCCTTCCTTCCTTCCTTTCTTCCTTCCTTCCTTCCTTCCTTCCTTCCTTCCTTCCTTCCTTCCTTCCTTCCTTCCTTCCTTCCTTCCTTCTTCCTTCCTTCCTTCCTTCCTTCCTTCCTTCTTTCTTTCTTCTTTCTTTCTTTCTTTCTTTCTTTCTTTCTTTCTTTCTTTCTTTCTTTCTTTCTTTCTTTCTTTCTTTCTTTCTTTCTTTCTTTCTTTCTTTCTTTCTTTCTTTCTTTCTTATAACCACTTTAATTTTTATTAGCTCTTGGAAATATTGAAAACTATTATAATAATGATAGCATTATACTATTTAGGTTGCTGACAGAAAATCCTCCAAAGCCTGTCAAATACATCTGACTTGGAATACCATAGGCAAAGAATTTCAATTAAGTAGTTTCTGAAAATTGAAGTTTGGCTAGTGACCGTCTTCATTCTGATTACTTTCTTTATTGTTTAGTGGGATTTTGTTCAGATATATCTTAGTTTAAGCAAACCCTAATTAGAAAAAGCCAAATTTACCAAAAAAAAAAAAAACCTGAGAAAGAAATAAAAAGAATACATAAATTAGGAAGAGAAGATTCTCTTTGCAAATTATAAAATTAATTCTGTATCTGGGAGGCAGTATGGTACAGTAGGAAGAACACTGGCTTTGCAGTGGGAGGATGTAGGTGTGAATCTTGACTATACTTTATTAGCAGTGTGAATTGGGGTAAGTCACTTCACTTCAGCATCCACCTCTGTAAAATAAGAAGGTTGAACCACATGATTCATTTGGGTTATAGATTTAGAATTGGATATAACCTTAGATGTTTTCTATTCCTATTGAACAGTAAGATATTTTTATGTATTTAAAAATGATTCATGAAATCCAAAAATTGGATGATAACTCAGAGAGAATCTGGAATATAAAATGTCTGTAATATACTTTAGAAGCTCACTAGCTCTTGGGTCAACAAATTCCAACTTTGGGTAACTTGTTTCAGGAATCCTTTTATTTGGGTTGTAAACATGTAATTTCCACACAAATTTTCTGAAATGTAGCTTTTGCATAGAGGAAAGTATATGCTTTGGTCGAAGCACATTACATATTTCCAATTACCCCACTCTTATAGGGTATGTTTGTGGGCACTTAAATTGACAGACATTTATTGAGTACTTAATGCAAGTCTAGCATGTTACTAAATCCTAATTGTGTGTTCATGTGAACAAATAGTTGTAGCATTGTTTATGGTTTAGATTATCTTCTCATTTACTGTCTAAAGATCACATTTACTCCTATTCTAGAGCTCAATACTCAATACAATGCCATTTGTCTCTAGAGTAAGGACAATATGATTTTTTTTTGAGGGAGGGAGAGGAAATGAAAATAAAATATAATTGGTAGAGTAAGATTCCACCCTGATAAAACCATAAGCAAATCTAAACAAAATAACCCTCCACCCAAAAAAATGAGGTCTAGACATAGGAATACAGAATCAAAGATTTAAAGATGGAAGGGCTATCTAGTCCAATCCCCTCACTTTATATTATTAGAATATTTTCAAAGGAACAATTTCTTCAGTCATTTCTACTTCAACTCTGGAATTTTTTGTAAGTAGGTGACCTACTTAAGACAATGATTACTGACCTATTTAAAACTCTTCTCATAGCCTACAGTTAGTATTCCATATGATCCTGGCTGAATTTGAAAGGAAATTACAGTCCTTTTTCCTCTTCTTCCCATGCTTATCCAATTTAAATTTAAATCTTAAAATTAAAAAAAATTCCAAACACAGTAACTGAATATTACACTGGCATCACTGTGTTAGAAGAGTAAGAATATAGCTTTTAGTGCATTGGGTAAATCTTTAATGAAAGATTTATTTAAAAACAAGATTGAACATTTCATTAACTAAGAAGGTTTAAAAATGATCAGTACAAAGGACAAGATGCCCATACATAATGTTGCAATTATGTATGCAATATCTCGAGATCTTTATATCTCAACATATTGAGGTATAAACTGAGGAACCATCAACAAAAATTTAAAAACTTAAATGATTATGCATAAAAGTATGAAATCCAAATTAATACAATTTATTGAAATGTGTAAATTGCTTTGTAGCATCCCCTCTGGACTTCCCCTATCTTTCATTCACAGAATGAGAAGCCAGGAGAATGACTATCATAAGACTCAGGATGATCAATAGGTCAGCCTGAATATTGCTTGGGAGCCTCCATCAATGTGTTTACCTTTGATAGTCAGCCAGGAGACACAATTAGTTCAAAGCAAAGGCATTTACTGAGGTGGCATTGTAAGAACAGCTGCAACAAAGCATTCCTTCCTTAAACCCAGGTACTTTCCCTCACAACTATATAGTGTCAGTAAGAAGAGCGGGCATTTGCAGACAGTACTTTAGTAGAGAGTATCTCCTGTTGGGAACATGCATAGCCTAGGCAATTCATACTTCTGGTACTGCAGGGCCCTGACTTTCTTTCCTTTTCTGTGGAATCTTCAGGCTGCTCCCCAAAGGCCCAACTCCTGATGTTAGGGACTATCTCTTTTCTCATTGTGCACAAGTCCCATTCCTATGGTCTCTTTCTTTTAAAAAGGGTCACCAGGTGTACTGCTGATCTTTTGTCAATGGCTAGCTAGCTATCCCCTAACTCCATCAATTTTGAAAGAAGAAATTGTTCACATTTAGTGAATGTATGTATATATGTATGTATGTATGAATGAATGAATGAATAAAAAAAATTAAGTACTTACTCTGTGCCAAGTACTGGGGACACAAAATCAATGGATATTCCCTAACCTTAAGAAGCTTATATTAGAATAATAGGAGGAAACCCTATGTTTAGATAGGAGCATGGTGGACAGAGAAAAGTATTTTGGTTTAGAAAATTATAGAAATGGTTAAGGCAACAATAGGGCAACCCACTGATCATGGTAAAGAGGGAGCAGAGTACAGATACATTTTTTAAAACTTAATTTAAGATATCAATACTTTTTCCCTTATCTTCCATAGCTTCATTAACCAGAGAAATCAATTGATCAAGGAGGTCCTAAGAGACTCTTTCCCACTACAGCTCTAATACAGTTTTGAGACTTGGATGGATCTGGGATTTCATTTATAGGAGTTTTTCTTACAGTGGTACAAATCATAAGCCATTTTTCTCAGTCTGTGCATCCTCACAGGAATTTCCCCAAAAATGTTAAGAGACTGATGTCTTAATGTTGTTTGGACACCATTAGAAAATATGAGGGATCTCTAGTCCAACCTTTTCATTTTTACAGATGAAGAACAAAAAGCAAGAAAGGTTAGGTCATTTGTCCAATGTTATGTAGATAAAAAACCCATTAGAGGCAAGCTTTGAATCCACATTCTCTGAAACTGGATTCAGTGCTTTCTATTGCACCATGCTCTTAACTCTCTGATGATACCTAATCATAAAAGAAAACAAGACATTTAACATATAATAGCAGAAATTCCAACAAACATTTATTAAGTTCTAATTATATACAAGTTATCATGTATCCACAAAGTCATAGATGTAGAGCTGGAAGGACCATTAAGAGGTATCTAGTTCAATTTTCTCATTTCCTCATTTTTCAGATAAGGTTAAATATCTCTCTCATAGAAGAAGTAGGATCTGAATGGTGAAGTTACAATTTCAGATATGTTCTTTCCACATGTTGCCATACAAAAGTAAAGACAGAATAAAACAATGGTATAGAGGAGAAGGACATGTTACAAAGTCAAATTTTATGTTTTTAGGAGTGAGATGAATTCAAAACTTTCTGGAGGAAAACTATAATAAATTTATTTATTTTTGCTGAAGCAATTAGGGTTAAGTGACTTGCCCAGGGTCACACAGTTAGGAACTGTTAAGTGTCTGAGATCGGACTGGAACTCAGGTCCTCCTGACTTCAGGGGTTGTCCTCTATCTACTGTGTCACCTAGCCACCCCAAATTTATTTATTTTTAATACACTTTATGAATCATGTTGGGAGAGAAAAATCAGAGCAAAAGGGAAAAACCATGGGAGAGATTAAAAAAAACAAAAAACAAAAAAAAGTGAACATATCATGTGTCGATTTACATTCAGTTTCCTTAGTTCTTTTTCAGGATGCAGATGGCATTTTCTGTCCAAAATCTAGTGGGATTGTTTTGGGTCACTGAACCACTGAGAAGAACCAAGTCTTTCATAGTTGATATCACATTCTTGTTGTTATTGTGTACAATGCATTACTGGTTCTGCTTGTTTTATCCAGTACCAGTTCATATAAATCTTTTCAGGTCTTTCTATAATCAGCTTGTTCATCATTTTATAGAGAACAACAAATTCCATTACTTTCATGTACCACAACTTGTTCAGCCATCCCCCCAATTGATGGGCATTTTCCAATTATTTGCTACCACAAAAAGTGCTGCTACAAACATTTTTGCATATGTAGGTTCTTTTTTCCTTCTTTATGATTTCTGGAGGAGAACTGAATATTTTTCTTGTCCAGATTGTAAATTCTGTGAGGGCAGGAACCAAGTTTTATTTATTTTTCCTTCTATTTCAATGACTGGCATAAGCCTCTGTACATAGTAGTAATTTACAAAACATCTGTTGAATGGATGAAGGAATAAAGTCCCTGATCCCCAGGATATTGTAATCTCTATTATTCATAGTTGTCATGAAAGGATTGACCAATGAAAGCCCAGTCCTTTCAGCATACTAAAGCTGAATCACAAAGATTTGTCTGAAACTTGATCAGAAAGGGGTCTTTTCCTTCCCTACCTCAGATCATGTACAGTATCCTGATTTTCCTGTGAGCTTGCTATAGGATTATAAAAAGAGAAACAAAAATAAAAATCACCCACCAAAACCTTTTTAATAAGCAGCTGAGCCAGAAATGGGTGTGCATCCAAAAGGCTTGCATGTCCAGTCAGGCAGGAATTGCTATAAGCCTCCGAGTAGTTGAAGAGGTAGTAGCTAACCACTCTATCTCCTCATTTGGAGTGGGATGTGTCTGCCATCACACTGCTGTTTCTCTTTTGAGTTTATTTTTTCCTGGTTTAGAATGTCAGAGACAGAACAAATCAAATTATGACATGGTGAGCTTCAGGAGGCCAGAAAATCAACTACTGGCCCAGGAATTGAGGTCATGGTAGAGTTTCAAGTAGATGCAGCAGCAGAACCTGGTGAAGAAACAGCTCTGAGTAGGGGGTCTAACACCTGTCCCACACATGATGATGCTTAGTTTTTGCTATACCGTCTCAGTAAATACCCCTTTATTTATAATACAACATCTAAGTGGTGTTAATTATATTGAAGAAAGATCAACCTTGAACTGATATTGAAGAGATACCACCCTGGCAATTAATGTTATGGGAAACACACTAGAGGGGAGTTTGTGAAAAATGATAACAGACAACTTCAGATGCTCAGATTTACTCATAAAATCCTGGGGGAGGAGGGGAAATAGGAGGCATGCGCTGAGTTCCAGAGTGAATCCAGAGCTTACCATTAAAAAACAAAGTTCATCTACTACTTTATGGGGTCCAGACATCAGGACAATATTCAGGACAATAGAACTGGGCAATTGCTAGAAGTTTTAAAGGATGGCTTAAGGCTGAGTTCAGAAGACAGGACAATTACTTAGCACCAAGTGAAGTTTAGGAAACAATAAGGCATGAAAGAAAATCAGAAAATCAAAGAAAAGGTAAACCAGGGAATACCTTCTAGTCTTCTTAAGTTTTCCCAAGTCTAAACAAAAACAGGCAGGTTACAGACAGAACTGCAAGGGAGGAATTTCATCACTGCCCTTAGAACCTACGGCTACCTTGCAAAAACTGGCAGTTATTTAAAATTACAGATTTTTCAATGAGTTTTCTCAAGAGAGAATTCCTATCTATAATGCATTATTATTATTTTTAATAATATATGCATGGGTAATTTTTCAACATTGTCCCTTGTAATCACTTCTGTTCCAACTTTTTCCCTCCCTCCCTCCACCCCCTCCCCTAGATGGCAGGCAGGCAGTCTTATACATGTTAAAACATGTTTAAAGTATATCTTAGATACAATGTATGTGTGCAGATCCATATAGTTTTCTTGTTGCACAAGAGAAATCGGATTCAGAAGGTAAAAATAACCTGGGAAGAAAACAAAAATGCAAGCAGTCCACATTCATTTCCCAGCGTTCTTTCTCTGGGTGTCGCTGGTTCTGTCCATTCTTGATCAATTGGAACTGAATTGGATCTTCTCATATAATGCATTATTTTAAAAATCATTAATATCTTTATTCTTAAAAGGTAGAAAAGGAAAAAAAAAGTTTAGTAAAATGGAGTCCAATTGTATATATCATATTCCCCACCCATAATTTCCCTACCCTTTCATGATACTTTTTTTTTAAACAAATCAGGTTTGAGGGCTTTGAGATGTTATGGCAGGCAAAAACACTAACTTTTAATCTTTATGACGAAAATCTCTTTCTATAGTATTCCATCTTTATGTAGAAATGGAATAAAAGAGGGAAAAAAGCCTTTAATACTATATAATCTCACACTCAAATCCTCCTCTGATGCTATATTCAAGGGAGAGGTGATGAGAGTCTTATAAAATTATGCAGGCAGAGAACACTTGCTCTGGAAGATCCTACCAGCTGGGATTTAATGGTACATTGCATGTCTTACTAAATTCAGAGTTCTTCGGAAGAACATCTCAAATGTTCTTTCCAGCTCTTGAGTTCTGCAATCATTAATGTGCTATTTGGGTTTAGGATGTCAAGGAACACAAAATCTCATACTAAATTGATCTAACCATATTGTATATTGAATAATATATAAATCTTGGACTCATTCAGACTATCTATATTTATACATAGGAGAAAAGGAGAGGTGCAAAAGTACCTCTTTGCCCAATCTTTGCCTAGACCAGGGAAGTGAAGCTGCATGGGCAATTGCTCCCAAGATATAGACTATCCAGACACACTTTTACCACTTGCGATGGGACCACAGATTCTAGGTATATAATTTTTTAATAGATGCTTTTTGTTTTTTAAGTCACACTAATTTCTGAATATATTCCTCCCCTTCCCTTAACTCAATAAGCCAACTCTTGCTTAAAGAGAGAGAGAAATTTAAAAAGAAAAAAAAATTCAGCAGAACCACAAACAATTCAGATAGTATATATCCATACCTGGAGTCCTCCATCTGTATATTAAAAGGAAGGAGGTTCATTTTTTCAATTCTTCTCTGAGGTCAAACCTGGTTATTATAATTATGCAATATTCAGTTTTGTTTTTCTGTTCTTTCCATTTACATTGCTGTCGTCATTGTTTTTTTCTTGGTTTTGCATACTTCATGATGAATCAGTTCATATTAAACCTCATTTTTCCCTGAATTCTTCATATCTATTTTCCTTATATCTAATAATATTCTATTTGTATACCACAATTCTATTATATCTATGTACCACAATTGAAGAAGCCATTCTTCAATCAATGGGCACCTATTTTGTTTCTAGTTCTTTCTACCATGAAAATTTTGGTACATTATGACAGATGTGTGTGGCCTTAGGCAACTCACTTACCAATGTTTGCCTCAGTTTCCTCATCTGTAAAATGATCTGGAAAAGGATATGGCAAACCACTGCAGTATTTTTGCTAAGAAAACCATAAATGGGGTCATGAAGAATTGAATAAAACTGAAATGACTGACCAACAACAAATCAGGTGGACTGCCAGATCAAATATGATAGAAGCTTTCCTATCTACAGACACTTTGTGTCATAACTGGTCAGACATCAAAGCTCATAAGCTTTATCAGACTTCTAAAGGGATCTCTCACACACACACAAACATTAAGAACTGCTCATTTTAGGCTGTCTTGTGTTGCTCTGTCAAATATTTTTATTTTATGAAATTTTTTTTATATATGTGAGACCTTTCTATTTGATTTTTACCGCCTTGAAATCTATATCGACAGCAGGATTGCTTTGTAAAAGAGTGTAAGAATTTGATGACCTTTTAATCATACTATCAACTTGCTTCACAGCAATTCATAGATCTACCAAAGGTGTATAGTGTATTTGTCCCTGTTTCCCAAAAGAAGGTTTGGTTGGAGAGGTGAAGAATTGAAGCCCCTTTGCAAATGTGTTTATCTTAATTAAATCAAAAAAGTCAGTAAACACTATTGTTTATAAATCACTTCAGGATGCTTTTGGGGACTGTACTCTTGAATATTCATAAGTCACTGGAGCTGTCTCTATTTTATCATCTTCTTCTAAGTGAAAGGGCTGATCTAACAAGCCTGCATCAATTAGGTTATTGTTTAGGTGATGAATATTTTGATCACTAAGAGAAAGAAAGGCCTGCTTTAATAAAAAGTCTGTTTGATTTTGGAGTCAAACGATCAAGTTTCCTTCCTTCTCTTTCTTTCTTTCTTTCTTTCTTCTTTCTTTCTTTCTTTCTTTCTTTCTTTCTTTCTTTCTTTCTTTCTTTCTTTCTTTCTTTCTTTCTTTCTTTCTTTCTTTCTTTCTTTCTTTCTTTCTTTCTTTCTTTCTTTCTTTCTTTCTTTCTTTCTTCCTTTCTTCCTTTCTTCCTTTCTTCCTTTCTTCCTTCTTCCTTCTTCCTTCCTTCCTTCCTTCCTTCCTTCCTTCCTTCCTTCCTTCCTTCCTTCCTTCCTTCCTTCCTTCCTTCCTTCCTTCCTTCCTTCCTTCCTTCCTTCCTTCTTCTTTCCTTCTTCCTTCCTTCTTTCTTTCCTTCTTTCTTTCCTTCTTTCTTTCCTTCCTTCTTTCTTTCTTTCTTTCTTTCTTTCTTTCTTTCTTTCTTTCTTTCTTTCTTTCTTTCTTTCTTTCTTTCTTTCTTTCTTTCTTCTTTCTTTCTTTCTTTCTTTCTTTCTTTCTTTCTTTCTTTCTTTCTTTCTTTCTTTCTTTCTTTCTTTCTTTCTTTCTTTCTTTCTTTCTTCCTCATAAAAATGGCTTTTTATTTTTCAAAATACATGCAAAGATAGTTTTCAACATTCACTCTTGCAAAATCTTGTGTTCCAAATTTTTCTCCTCCTTTTACCTTCCCCCTCCTCCAGAGAGCAAGTAACCCAATATAGGTTAAACATGTTCAATTCTTCTAAATATATTGCCACATTTATCATGCTGCACAAGAGAAATCAGATTAAAAGGGGGGAAATGAGAAAAAATAAAACAAGAAAGCAAACAGACATCAAAAAAAGATGAAAATACTATGCTATGATTCACATTTAGTCTCCATAGTCCTTTTTCTCAATGCAGATGGTGAAGTTTATGGGCATTGATATCTAGTCAGTTATGTCGCAAAGCATTTGTAGACAAGAACATTTCTATCAAATTTGATCTAGCAATGGGTCTCATTTGTTGTTGCTCAGTCACTCTTTGTGACTCCAGTTAGGACTTTTTTAGGAAAGATACTAGAATAGTTCACCATTTCTTTCTCCAGCTCTTTTTACAGATAAAAATTTGAGGCAAACAGTGCTAAATGACTTGCTCAGGGTCACACAGTGTCCAAGGCCAGATTTCAATTCATAAGATAAGTCTTCCTTACTCCAGGCTTTAATAACAATGGGTTTAGTAACAATAGTAATTTTGAAGTTGTGATGAGGTTAAATTATATTTTAAGATATCTATAACTATAATATGATATCTATGAAAATATAAGTGATTTCTCTTCATAATACAGACACAAGGATGGTTAAAAATCTTGTGGTTTATTATCTACATTCATCATGGGTGGAACTGCTAAATTTACTTTAGAGGTCATGGAAAGTTAGGTTTTTTTTTCCTATAAGTTCACAGACACCCCTGAAATTTATCCACACACCCTTTGGGGTTTATGGACTCCATGTTAAAATCCTTTTGTCTTAAAGGCTTTCCTCTGGCAAGAAGTCTCTTAAAGATTGCCTCAATAAAATGACTAATGTGGAAATGTTTTACATGATTGCACATATATAATATATGTTGAATTGTTTATCCTCTAGGAAGTAGGGAGGGGAAGGAGGGATAGAATTTAGAATTTAGGATCTTAAAGAAACCCAAAAATATTAAAAATTTATTTTAACATGTAATTGAGAGCAACAAAATATTAATAATTTTTAAAAATTGTCTTGACAGATGCAACAATTCTCTGATTATTATTAAGCAAAGCATAAAAGAGAGATATGTATGTTACCTGAAAGTATTCATCATTATCATAGATAATATCCTATTCAAAGTCCAAACAGAGGAGACATTCACAAAGATTTCCTCCAGTTTGCAAATGTATTTTACTGATTACATCAAACAGAAGTTGCTTTAGTGAGACCTAT
Source organism: Sminthopsis crassicaudata (assembly GCF_048593235.1). Taxonomy (NCBI): domain Eukaryota; kingdom Metazoa; phylum Chordata; class Mammalia; order Dasyuromorphia; family Dasyuridae; genus Sminthopsis; species Sminthopsis crassicaudata. Next base: position 481,277,526 of record NC_133618.1, on the reverse strand, counting down.
CATAACTCAGGAAATTGGCCTAATAATCAAAACAGGAAAAACTAAATAAAAAACTTATTGTCCAGGACATGATATTCTATTACATTGCAAGCTAGACCACTGAATTAAAATGACAAATTTCATAATAATAAAATGACAAAATGACTGATTGAAGAAATGCAGATGGAAAATGAAATGGGTCCTCAAATGAATAATAACAATGCTCTAATAATGGAATACATGTAGCCCTTTAAAATTTGCAAAGTGCTTTATACATGTTATCTTATTTAATCCTTGCAACAACTCTAGAAGTTTATTATTATTATTATTATTCCCATTTTATTGGTAGAAAACTAAGGCAGACAGATATTAAATGACTTGCCCATGGTTATATATCAAGTAAGTATCTAAGGGAGGATTTGAACTCAGGTCTTTCTGTTTTCAAGTCTGTACCATCTAAATGAGAGAAAGAGAGTGGTCTGCATTAAATATGGCAAAGTGTACTTTGCTAATAATAAGGCTAAGCTACTCTTTAGTACAAGTATTCTTTTTTCTTTTTTTAAAGCTATACAAAACTAGTGATAATAGATAGTAAAAAGAGTAGTAGATTTGTAGATGGAAGATCTGGGTTTGAATTCCTATTTTGCCCTTTGTGATACTGAACAAGTCACTTAATTTTTCTGTACCTCAGAGTCTTCCTCTATAAAATAAGAAAATTGGAATAGATGCTCTAAGGTCCCTTTTGGGGTAGCAGCTAGGTAGCTCAATGGGTAGGAAGTCTGGCCTGGAGTCAAGAAGATTCACATTCCTGCGTTCAAATCTGATCTCAGACACTTATTAGCTGTGTGACTCTGGACACGTCACTAAACCCTGTTTGTCTGAGTTATCTATAAAATAAGCTGGCGAAGGAAATGGAAAACCAGCACCGTATTTTTGCCAAAAAAACCCCAAATGGAATCATGAAGAATCGGACAGGACCCAACAGCAACAAAAAGGTGGAACTTCAAATTCTACTTCTATAATCCTGGCAATGCTCTGTGGTTGTGAATCTTAGAATATCACAGTTTTTGAAGATTGCATATTTTGCTTTATATTTTAAAACATCATTCCAACAAAAGGTCCCTAGGCTTTACTAAGCTGATTAAGGGGTCCATGACCCCTGGTAACAAAGGCTATCATTGAGGTATATATACCAGTATGACCTGACAAAGGAGGCTTCCTGTTCAGGTAGTTAAGAGAGGAAAAGTAAGCGATAACAGGAGATAACCTGAGGGCTTGATGAAGACTATTGACATCTGTGGTTGATCCATTATAGAGAATAATGAAAGAATGAACAATTTTACACAAAGGAGGATGAGGATGAATTGAGATTTGTCCTGATAGTGGGAATTCCCACCATCCAAGAATTCATATATCCACTGAAGTATAATAAAATCATGTTTCTCCATCATTTCATGATTTACTTGTATTGTACACAACAGCCATGAGGCAAAGTAAATATTATACACTTCACTTTACAATGGGAGAAACTGAGGCTCATTAGGTTGGTCCAAAATCATGCAGATAGGAAATGTCAGAGCAAAGATACAGACTCAGGCCTCTGACTCCAGGCTGCCAGGCTGATTTTGTATGACCTGTTCATTCTTCTAGTTACTTTGTTTTCTAAATAACATAAAAATCACATGCATTTGAAGAATTGTCATGACCCAGCAAAGCAAAATAACTTGTGAAGCATTCTGTGTTCTAATATCATATATAAGAAGGAACATGGGAGTTGAAGCTACTGGGATTTCTAAATGTCTTTTTTTCAGGGACAAAGTAAATTATTCCCTTTAATTTTCCCTTAGGTATTTAATTAAGGATAGCTCATGTCCTAATTACAAGAGAGAACAAGAAAGGGCTTTAAATAGATAGCCCGATTTATAGAGTACCTAATACCTGTAATTAACAGGGACCTTCTCTCAAGTAATTGCATATTTGTGAGGGTAGAATCCTATCATCCTTTTATGCTCATGTAGGAAAGATCTATTGAAACACAAGAAATTACACAAAAAGTTAAAGCAGTTTCTCATTTGTGACACAATCTTTTTGTATTTTTTTCCTAGTTTCTAGTTTAAGTTGCTTTTTCTTTTTCATAATCTAATTTAAGATAATGACAGTTCATATTTATTTAGTGTTTTTGAAAGATTTATTTTCACATACATTATTTTACTTGATCCTTATTTAATACAAGGATTATTGGCCCCATTTTGCAGATGGAGAAAATGAGGTACTAGAGTGACTATTCAGTCACACAGCTAATAAGGGGAACATCTGGGACTACTCTGGTCCTCCAGTTTCATTCAGATTTAGAGTTTTTCACTATGCAATATATCATAACAGGAACATCACCTGTGTTCTGTGTAGTAGTCACAATCAGCTATATTTTTCCTCTACTTGGACTAGCAAGGCTTGAGTATCCCTTCCTATGGAATCTCCCCTTCCCACTAATTTTCCTGCCAGTAACCTCTTCCCATGTCTCAACCCTACCTGTGAGGCAGATATACTTTGTACTATTATATATATATATATATATATATATATATATATATATATATATATATATATATGTATATATATATATATATATGTATATATATATATATATATATATATTTATACTATTATGATGAACAGGGATTCACTGTTACAGCTCTTTTTATTAAATGGAGGATTTATTGGCCTTATCACTAAGCTTTGTGGCCCATTGAGACTTATCATTTGTCCCACTTCTGAGCCTCCTGACTCAGATTTTGTCATTTGCTCTGATACAGCTCCCTAATGACCATCCCATCCCTCCTGTAGCAGAGCCCTCCAACCTATGTTGTCTCCCCCATTTAGAATGTGACTTCCTTGAGAGAAGGAACTATTTTGCTTTTTCAATTTATATCTCCAGGGTTTAGGTACATATCAAGTACTTAATGTGATTTTTTCTTTCATTAATTAACTAATCTGCAACTGAGGTAGGATAATTGGGGCTTTGTTCTAGGGTACTAGCATCCAGAATATGTATTTTCTTCCCATGGAGGTTCTCTAGCACAATGGCTTCTGTCCCCTTGCCCATCTCCTCTCACACCATTCCTGCTTAACAGTTATTCAGATTCCTTTCCTTTCTTGGCCCCGGGCTACTATTGTCAGGATCATTATGCCAAGACCACCCCTCCTTTTTACTATTAGAAGATACCCTGTTTTCCAAAGCTAAGACCCAGCAAGAAAGCTGTGCCCTGAGCTAGGCATAGCAACAATCCTTTGCCATCACCTTCTGAATGAATTCGGGGCAGCAAAATCCCAGAATTGTTTTGCACTAGCATCAGGTCATTCCTGAGCTCAAACACTTACAGGAATCCTGTTCTGGTCATAAAGCCCTGCTATGAATCACACCAGTCTCATTGTTGCTATTATCCCTCATTGTCAGGGTCACAGGTCACTATATAGCCTTTACTGTATGTATTAAGATTTTGCCTCACTAAAACAGATCTTCTCAGTATCAGAGCAGACCTTTACACATAGCTAGTTTTCCTCCTCCAACAGGAATGAGCAAAGTTTTTGCTTATCACTGCTGTTAGTTCCATTTTAAATTTTATTTCTTAAGAGTTAACAGTGGTTGTGAGAAGCTGTGTGAGCTCTTTAATATTTTTCAGTTAATTGTAGTTGTGATAACCTTTATGAGTTCTTTGGGATTTTCAGAGTTAAAGGCTATTGTATAATCTTTTTGATTCTCAGGTCACTTATTCTCAGAGATAAGAAGTTCCTCCTTGCTATTATGTTTACCTTCTGGGACTTATCTTCTCCCATTGCCATGTTTACATGTTTTCTCTTTTGACCTCTCCCTTTCTCTCAGCATTGGAAGGCCATGGCTTGTTAGCTAGCATGAAGAGTTTTAGGCCAGATTTTCTAAAGCATTACCCATTCTTGATCTAGCATAACTGACTTCCTCCAGGGTGAATTGTCAACTACTTTTCCCTTCACCTAAATTTGCCTCAAGTTCCAAAATGATTAGTTAAGACTCTGCATATATTCCTTAGAACCATTTGATAGGGTATTGGGATGTGGTCTTTCAAAGATGACAGATTAAGGGCTAGTCAATGTTTAGGGAACAGTACAGTTTGAAATTTTCTGTATTTTGTTCTTAAGTATCCAGTGTAATTTTTTTTTTTTTAAAGAATAACTGAGATGAGTGCCATCCTTTCTCTTACCATCCATGTGCTCTCACATGTCTTTAGAGAACAATGAAAAGAGCATTGAACTAGGAGTCAAATAACCTGGATTTTTGCTAGTCCTATTCTTATCATTCACTTAACAAATATTTATTCTAACTGTGTTCTAAGTATCCTTATTTCAAAGATCTGTGATTTTTTTCTTGTGGCCACCAACTCTTGGGTAACAATAAGAGCTCTTCCAGAAACCCCATTCTGTCTCCAACTCAGCTCCCTTAAATCATTCAACCATGAATCAAATTCAACCCTTGTAGAGAATAATGACAACTACTTCTGAGTGCTAAAACCACAGACCCAGAAAAGACAGTATTTGCCATCAAAGTCTTTGGTGCTGTCAATGGTTCCATACCAGCTTGTATAATTTTATCTGTAGAAATGGTATCAAAGAAGAAACATCATTATTATTTGCTTGCCACTACTCCTATGGGACTTTTCCATTTGTCTTGCAGCTGAATCTTCTAAATATATTATTCTCACCTTAGAATGTGAGCTCCTTGGGAGAGCAGACTGTCTTACTTTCCAATTTATATTCCCAGTGTTTAGCCTATGACTTTGCACATAGTTAATATTAGCTTTTAATTCACTGACTCAGTTATTCATTCATTCATTTCATTCCATTCACTCTTTGTTCTCAGAGACTGGACAAACACATTTAAAGATTATTTGGGTAGAGGAGTGCTAGCAAGCATTCTTAGTTTTCAAGGTAAGGGAGTGGGAAAATGGCCTGAGCTTCATTTGACTGTATCTTTTTTGCATGTCCACTGTTGACTATGAATGTTCCTCTCTTGATTTTGTCTTTCTTTTCTCTCTGCTCTTCCATATACTACCCAGATCGACCAGTTCAAAATTCCTGATATGGTCAAATTCAAGATGTTTCTTCCAGAGCCACAAAAATGCTGTCTTTCTGTGGGATTAAAAACCCAGATTACTGGTTAAGGTTTCAGGGTTGCACAGTGCCTTCATGAAAATCTGTTCAAACCTGTCCCAATATCTGGTTGTATGAGTACACATGGAATATTTATTCTACATAATAAGTACAAATTAGTTTAAAGAAATAGAGGGTAAGTAAAGAGATGAAGAGGGAGAACATTGTAGACTTGGGAGATGGTGAGGACAAAGACACTGGAGATGGAATGCTGCTTTGTGGGAGGCTGGACCAGAGTGAGGAAAGGGATTAAGTATATTAAGACTGGAAACGTTGTAGCCCCTTAGTAAAGGACTTTAAAAACTAAATAGAATTTTTATATTATCCTAGAGGCAATAGGGATCCATTGGATTTGTAGTGAGTAGAGAAGTGCTGTGATCAGGATTTTGCTTAAAGAAAATAATTTTGTTATCTGTAATATGGAGTGAGGACAAATTTGAGCTAGGATAACCAAAAGGAGGCCATTATAATAGTCCAAGTGAGAGGGAATGAGATCCTGAACTAAGGTGGTAGCTGTGGTAGTGAATATTCTGATAATTCTTTCTTTGCTTTGGATGATAGGATCATATAAGACACTTAGAAGAGACCTTAAAGATCATGAAGTCTAAGTCCTCTTTTTCTAGAGATAAAGAGACTGAGGCCTTGAGAGCTGAAATAACTAAGAGAAGATTGTAATTCTTATGTCTTTTTATATTTCTTTGTATTCTTCAAACTTCTGTAAGAGTATCTCTGGAATTAATACCTCTGTTTTCTATGAGTTAACCTACCAGGCAGGTATACTAGACACAGAAAAAGCATGTTTGCTGAAAGGAGCCAATCAGGAGCCTACTTACTATGAGCCAAAATTGGTTCCCTCTCAGGTGATTTTGCTGATGTTTGATGACTGACCTTGCTGAAGTTCACACCCCAAACTGACTGAACCCAGTCTTTTGGTCAATTTTTTCCTACAAAACATCCTGCTTTTACATTCCAGCCTGTTCCTGGGAAAGGATATCCATTTTTTACTCTAACTCCTCCCCAAACTTCCCCTTTTTGGTTTTCAATCATAAACTTGTTCCTGCTTCTCCTAGGCTATGGGCTCCTCATGCTTTGTATGTTGGGGTGTCTCAACATTAGCATATGATTTTCCTCCTAATAAAACTTTTCTGTTTTTAAACTCAGCTTGAACTCCTCTGCATTTTGAGGGGAAGGCTTTGCTTAGTTGACACTGCCTATGTGCTAGGCCATGGGGACACAACAAAAAAAGTCATACCTGCTGCTTTCAAGAAACTTACTTCTATAACAGTATATTTATATATGTGGATATATATATGTGTGTGTGTGTGTGTATATACATATATATATATATATATATAGATCCAACATATGTATATATGCTATGTGTTAGGATTCTTACAAGATGCTAAGTCACTGGAATGGATATAATTATCTAATTTAGCATGGTACTTAACAATTCTCTAGTTCAGAGTTCACATCTTTCACACCTTTAAGAAAGGATACTTTTAAGGGCTCTCATAAGTCCAGGGAGTACCCAAAAGCCCATTCTCTGGGAGGATATGAGGAGCCAGGATTCAGGAAGGAGTAGTCAAGACTTCATTCCCACTTTGACATTCGTGCTGGCTGGAGACATTCTGAGAAGAGCCTATTGGGGAACCAAGGAAAGAGATAGGCCTCTATTAAAGCTAGCTGGACCCCAGGAAAAGATTCAAGACTTTGAAGCACACAATAAAGGATCTGGATTGTAACCCCTGGCTGCATTTTGGGATTGTTGAACTGAACTGAAACTAAGGCTACCTCCAGAAGCTCCCCAAGAGCTCTCCTCCCAGAGAACAACTACGATTTAGAGAAACAGAACATCACATTTTGGCGCCCAATGTGGGGCCTGATTCCAGTGGAAAAGTCTCTCTGACCCAGAAATAAGGGTGAGTAACAAGGAAACTTTGTTAAAAAGCTAAAGTAGAATTTCAGTGAAATGGGGCAAATTTTTAGAAAACAGCCTTCTGTTTCTGTTCAAGGAAAATGTTTAGAGAACATTGTCAAGGTTTTGAAAAGCCAAGGGTTGATTATAATTTTGGAGGAGATCACTGAACTTTTAAAAACTATGCAGGTCATATGTCCTTGTTTGTCTATGGAAAAAGACTTGGATCCAGATGAGTGGGAATTAGTAGGAGAGCAACTAGGTGAATACTGCAATTCCAATCCAAACTCAATTTCCAAAGACACACTTAATGCATACAATTTAATACAACTGGCTTTAGGAAATTATATAAGTTATAGAATAAGGAAAAAGAAGAGGGAGCGAGAGGGGGAGGTGTCGACTAAATTAGGAGAAAAGGGGGATGAATCAGCTAAGAATTCACAGCAGGAGAAATTAGATCATTTCCAATCCCCCGAGTTATCTCCCTTAATTAACCCTTCATGGGTGGAGGGAGAAGGAGGAGGGGAAGAGGCAGAAACACAAACAGAATCACTTGTTAAGCAGCCTATGACAAGATTAGAAAAAACACTGGTCAAGGCTAAGAGAGAAGGACAGGATGTAAGTGATTTTATAGATGCATACCCTGTGTTCTAAATCAAAAGAAAAGGGGAGAAGTTAGGATTCTTACAAGGTACTTAACTAATGGATAATGGATTCCTTTTGGACTATTTCTAGGAATATGCTCCTTGTGTTATGTTACTATGCATTTATGTAATTTATGTAATTATGTGTAATACCTCCCATACTGATGGATTTATGTATATCTGTTTCAAGGTCATGACACCTTATGTTCTAAATCAAAAGAAAGGGGGAGATGTTAGGATTCTTACAAGGTGCTAAGTCACTGGAATGGATATAATTATCTAATTTAGCATGGTACTTAACAATTCTCTAGTTCAGAGTTCACACCTTTCACACCTTTAAGAGAGCATACTTTTAAGGGCTCCCACAAGTCCAGGGAGTACCCACAAGCCCATTCTCTGGGATGATATGAGGAGCCAGGATTCAGGGAGTCAAGACTTCATTCTCACTTTGACATTCGTGCTGGCTGGAGACATTCTGAGAAGAGCCCATTGGGGAACCAAGGAAAGAGATAGGCCTCTATTAAAGCTAGCTGGACCCCAGGAAAAGATTCAAGACTTTGAAGCACACAATAAAGGATCTGGATTGTAACCCCTGGCTGCATTTTGGGATTGTTGAACTGAACTGAAACTAAGGCTACCTCCAGAAGCTCCCCAAGAGATCTGCCCCCAGAGAAGGATTACAGTCTAGAGAAACAGAACATCACAGTTACACACACACACACACCACACACACACACCACACACACACACACACACACACACACACACACACAAACAGAACAAATTCATAAATACAAAACAATTCAAATAAATAATAAGATGCAGAATTCGTTGAAAAACACAAGAATATGTCATGCAGTTACCAACATCATGTAAAAGGTAATGGGGGAGGAAGAAAAAAAGGAAAAGAAATTTACCAATGTATTATATATTTAAAAGGAATAACAACTTATACATAATACAGTTGCAATTTTGTGGGCAATTATCTTTTTTATTGTCATGAAGATTATTGTTTTATTCCGTCAATAAATTTTTTTTTTAAAAGAAAACAAACTGTAAAACTAAGTTTTGAGGGAAACAAGGACCTAGGCAGTAATGCGTTCAAGCCTTGGGGATAGCCTTTGCAGAGGCAGGGGAAGGAGACAAGGGCCATTTTGCCTGGGCAGTGGAGGACCCTGAAGGTAGATTGGTGTCGGATTTAAAGTCTTACTTATAGAGAAAATATTCAGCATCCGTAGCATTTTGTTGGATAATGGGAGGTGACATAGTCAGACCCGTATTTTGGGAAAATCCTCCTAGTAACTGAATCTTCTCTCTCTATAAATGGAGGGGACGACCCGTTACACAGAAATACCCGACCACGCTCCATTTTCCAGATATGGAAACTGCAGCACATAGCATTTGTGGAAGGTCACACAGCATGTTAGTGGTCGTTGAAGTTTGAACACTAAATTCGATGCTATGCTCCCAGGGCTGCCTTTATCTGTAAGCTCAGCCTTCCCGCTCCTTTCTCCTTATGAGATAGGGGTGGGGTCCTGGCTAAACTGTCAACTACTTCTCTCTTCTGATTGGTTAACTCTTCCCTTATTACCACTAAGCCCCTCCCCAACAGGGGGCCTGTCTGTCAGGCAAGGCGAGGGGTGTGGTGTTTGTCACGCCGGCGCCTCGCGGCCTTCTGTCCCCGCATTCCGCTCCTTGCCGCCGTGCGCAGGCGCGGCGCTCCCTCTATATTTCCCCCTCCCCCCCAAAAAAATCCAGACAGAGATCCACACACTAGGATATGCGAGTGCGCGCAGGCGGGTTTGGCTGTGTGTCTTGTGGTCGGGTAGAGGGGCTTGAGGGGCTAGAAGAGGGGAGGCGCGGAGGCTGAGGATGGGATGGGTCTGACCCTTCATCCTGCAGCATAAACGCTCCCCACCCCCACCCCGCCTCCCGCGCCCCTCCCCCTCCGGAGCTCCGCCCTCCTCCCTTCCGAACCCCCGAGGGCGGCTCGAGCCCCTAGCTTGCTCGGTCAGTCTGAGTCAGTCAGTCAGTCAGGACGCGCGGGGCGGGGCTGAGGCCGAGGCCGGGTCGGGCTGCTGAGGAGGGAGGGGAGGAGCTGCCGCCTCCGCGGCCAAGGGGAAGGAGCATGTCTGCAACTAGAGCCAAGAAAGTGAAGATGGCCACCAAATCCTGCCCAGAATGTGATCAACAGGTGAGTGCCCCTCGCCGGCTCCCCGGGCGGTGCTGGGGGCCGCGGTCAGGCCGGGACGGGCTGGGCGGGAGGGGGCTCGCGCGGCGCCGGCGAAGCGCGTGCTGGGCTGGGGGTGGGGATGGGGGGGCACGAGGCGGGGCGCGGGCGGCCGGAGGCGGGGCGCGGGCGGCGGTTGGCCAGAGGCGGTTGGGGCTGGAGAAGGGGCCGGGTGACCGATCCGGGTGGCAGGGGAGGGGGCAACAGTCCCCGCTGTCTTCTAGGTCCCTTGACTTAGGGGGCGGAGGCAAGATGGAGAGATAGTCTCTGAACGTGGCCCTCGCTCCCTTTGGGGTGCTCTGGGGTGCCCCAACTTACTTAGGATAACTCGGGCAGGCACCCCGGAGGAGGGGGCTGCTGGGGCGGAGGAGGAAGCCCTGCTGGGATCTTTTTTTGGGGGGAGCTCCCTTCCCCCCAGGTTAGGGATCTGTCCCTCCTTCAGCAGGGGACTGTCCCTTCCCCAAAAGGGGAGGTCCGATATGAGTAGGCAGGGCTAGTGATCTTTGGACTGGCTTTTCTCCCACCTGGCATTTAGGTTTGTCAACCCTTCCCCCCTTTTATTATTTTGGGGTGGGGGCTGTCAGCAGACCAACTAAGAACTACATTTATTCAGCACTTATTGAATCCTGCTAACAATTCCTGGAACTGCAAGAAAAATAAAAATTCGTTCAATTCAGCACAGAACGTGTTAAACTCCTAGGTACTGTGCTAGGTGCTGGGTAATGCCGCCTGCCCAGCGCTTACTGTCTTAAGAGGTGGGTCAGATTGGGGAGCAGAGGGAAGGGGAATGAGATCACAAAGATAAACAGAATACAAATAAAATATGAGTAAGTGGAGTATAAAGGATTTAGAGCTGAAAGTGCCTAATAGAAATTCGATTCCGTAAAAGCATTTAATTTATTTACATGAAATTATTTAAGAGATCTGGTTGCAACTATGCATTTTTGTAGAAGAGGAAAGAGTCTTGGAGGGAGTAATGGACTTATACAGCTGGAATTCAAACCTAGGTTCTTGACTCCAAATCTGGCGTTCTTTCTGAGCTGCTTCAGATGAAGACATGGAAAATGGAGCAAGTCCTATTCCTCCCACTCTGGAAAAAGTCATTCTGTACATAGTTACCACCGGTGTCTAGACTGGATTAACTGCTAGTCCTTGCAAGCCCGTTCTGCCAATTTGGGCTCTGAAGGGCACTTTGTCTACTTGACTAAAATAAGATGGCTGTGAGCCGGCAGGTTGGTGCAGATGGTTTCTAAATGAACATTTAACGCCCACTGTCTTCTGTAGGAGAATAAATGCCAAATGTCTGTTACTTGAATCTAGGCCCCCAGCACTGATTGTGTACTCTTGCCACATTGGGTTGCTGTGTTCAGTTTTAAAATATGTGAGTGGTTGGCTCAAATATCTTGCCCCTGTGTGATGGAGGGGGCCACTCTAATCTGACAGCAGAAGCTACAGTTAATGAGATTTAACTCGTTATTTTTGAATTTTGAAGTCTGTTCTCTAAATTGAACGAATGACTTTCCGTCTCTGATTTTTGAATGGGAATTGCTCTGTATCATGTCACTTATGCTTAAATCCCTCCAGTTTTAAGGTTTCTTAGGTGTAAAAAAAATCTCATTTATGATGTCAAAAACATAAATCACTTTTATATGATGATTTTATTAGAATGATAAAATGCAGATTTGAGTATTTTTCACTTGTACCACTGTGGAATATTTTCAAAATGACTCCCTCTTTTGTCCTCCTTTTTTTTTCTTTCCTCTTTATCTCAGTAATTTTCTTGCAGCTATTTTTCGAAATGATTTTATTTTTAAAAGCTAACAGTACATTACATACTTTTAAGGAGAAATCTTGTAGGTTGACAGTGATTCTGTAATTTTTTTTTAAAGATCTATTATGGGCATTTGGTGAAAATGAGGATCAGAGAAATGTTGGGCAGTTTGTGCAGTTCTGGTGTTTGTCAGCCATACCACTATGCAGATTATCTAGCAACACACAAATGATTTAGTAGTTTTACATTCATGGTTTCCAGAGCAAAGAATTTCCGTTCCTACTATTTTTCTTTAATGGACAAAAGAGGGGAGGGAAAAATATTAATAAAATTCTGACTCATATTTTGGCTTGTTTTATTTGCCTTTGCAAAAAAAGTTATTTCCATATTAAATCGTTTCCATTTGTTCTGGTTAATTGTGTAGAAGTTTAAGATTCGTGTGGTATGCATTATGTGTTCTCTCTTATGTAGGGCATGAGTCTTTGCAAATTTTGACATGTTTTATTTGGCATAAAGCAAAGTAATGTTTTAGGAAAAAGCTGTAGCATACCTGTTTTTACTATCCTGACTGGAGAAAAGAATAGAGAATTTCTAAGGAAGATTTGGCCTGAGGCCTTATAAGTAATCAAAATAGTGTTTGGATTTTTTATGATAAATCACAGAAATGCTGTTACTGTTTCAAAATGAAATAGCCTTTCATGTAAAGAGGAGAGGACCAATTAGACCTGCCATTGTTTTTTTTTTTTTTAATCTAGTGTATCTGTTCAGTTGCATGACATATTTAGGAACTAGGAACTAAGGAAAATAATACATTAAAATAACTTTGTAATGGAGTGTATATTAAATGCTATCTTATGGAAAGAAGCTGGGGAGAAAATATCTAAATTTTCTGGTATCATGTAATCCTTTGTTGTGTAGGTATGTTATTCTTTGATTTGAATGTAAGCTCTGTGAAGACAGGAATTGTTCCTTACCCAAACTGTGTGCCTCATAGTGCTTAATAAATGTTTGTTAAATGAAATGAATGAATAATTCTGGTTAGAAATATTCTTTTTTAACTATGCTTTCTAGAGCAGATAAACTATAAAAAGCCAAAGTTTTTTTTTTTTTTTAAAATAGGTTAAAAGAGTATGGGATGATTTTTTTTTTTTTATTGCATTGAGTTGTATCACAGATTATAGTACATGTCTTTTCTGTTTTTATTACATTTAACTAAAAATTCTTAATTTGAAAATACCTCATTTAAATGTTTATTTTTTATGGCCTTTAGTAATTTGGGGAATGCATATTAATTGCACAACAAAAATATCTAAAGTACAGAGGCTGAACAAACAGAACCACAAGTTTTCATTTTCTTTGTAACATCTTTGCTAACGTGTACCAAAAATGCAAAATAGATAAATTTAAACTTCTAACATTTAAACCCATAATGCTTTTCATCCTGAAAGTGTTTCCCGTCCATTAACCACATAGTCTGCCTAGCCAATTTTGTGTATTCAAGATTCTTGTCAGCTCTCCGGTATCTTTACTCATGTGTATGTTTCTGTTTTTCCTTTAGACATTTTTTTTTTTTCCATTTAAGTGCTATTCCATTGGACAGATAGCAAACATTAAATCTCTTCCATGGAAAAGAAGTTAGAATTCCTAGCAGGGCAAATTTAAATGAAGTACTCAGTAATGTGGTTATTTTATAGCCTTGACAAAATAAGACCCAAGATTTTTTCCTTATAAAATTTACCAGCTATACTTTGGAAACTGAAACAAAATAAGTAGACTGTAAAGAATTGGTGAAACTATACTCATACCAAAAATAACAGTAATGTTTTGGGGGTTTATTTTTTTTTAAATCCTGATTATATGCTTAGAGTATTTCATTTATTACTAGCATCAATATGTAAAATTTAAGAATTTTGTAGGAAGTTACACAAACTCTTTTTATAATTAATCACATAATAGTAAATGGATATTATCTGACTTGCCTGGCTGTTTTATGAGAGGTTATTTTATTAGAAGGTTATAGGAAATCATTCTGTTGCTTTAAAAAAATCCCCAAAACTTTGTTAAACATTTTAGAATATAGCAGCTCTGAATTAGGATGTTATCTAAGAAATAATTTTTTGATAAGTGTATAGGTGGTTGGTTTAACAATAACAATTTGAAGAAAAAACCAGGCCAACATGTATGTAAATTCTAATCCTCATATACAAATTTGGGCTTTTTCTTCTGTTGAAGGTAGTTGGTGGTGTTATTGAATAGGGTTTGTCTGGTTTCCTGTGTACAAGAAAGAGCACTATTTAGAATTTATTGAGATGAATCAGTGCAATAAAAGTCTTGCCGAATGGGAAAAGATCAGTTCTCTGGAGAATCTTCCCCCACTCTCTACTCTCCTCTTTTTTTAAAGTTTCTTGGAGGTCAGGGTTTGTTTTTTTTTGTTTTTTTTAAGTTTAATAAATACCTGAGTTTGTTATTGAAATTGCTTACTCCAACTTCCATTATTGAGGAGCCACATATTTAAAAAACTGATTATTGATCTTTTTTGAGAAGCGAAATTAAATTATTATAGAGTTAAATTGTTAATTTTTCTTATATAGAAATTAAAAATAACCTTGTTTGGTATTCTTCAGCAAAGTTAAAAAAACTTCTGCCAGAACTGTAATTTAATTAGATCAAATGTTTACATAAGATTATAAACCATTCTGTAAATACATGAATAAAAAACAATAATATAACTGAGCCTTTTAAAGACAGAACAGCAGGAGAATGGGTTTCTTTACTATTGAATTGCAGTTTTCTAGCTATAATCATTTAACTGGTAGTACTGAGATTAATTTCTTTTATATGGTACTGCTTTTCGGGGGAGGGGGGACAGTCCATGTTCAGTTGTCAGGGCTAGCTTAATGGAAAGATAATGGGAAAAAATTTCCTGAGTGTTTCTGCATTAGTGATTTTTAGATATGAGGAAAATCTTGTGTTTTAAAATTTTAAAATGTGTTTCCATTTTTTCCAGGTTCCTGTAGCATGTAAATCATGCCCCTGTGGTTATATTTTTATTAGTAGAAAGCTTTTAAATGCAAAACACTCAGAGAAATCACCATCTTCTGCAGGTAACCCAGACTCTTTACTATCAATTTCAATTTGGTGAAAAAAACTATAAATGATCTTTTTTTTTAAATTTATCTAGATTTAAGTCTGTAAAATTACTGTAAACTTAGAAATCAAAGTGTTTATATACACATATGCATATATATGCATATATATAAAAAACTTTCTGAAATCTGTTTGTGGCATTGATATTGATTTATTTGGTTTTTAACTGAGGAAGGGAGTTAACCTTAGTGCTGGTAAAAAGTCTCCCAGAGATGTTTTTTTGTTTCGTTTTCCCTAATTCTAGTTTGAAAATTAATGAATTTGGAAATTTCAAAGTACTAATTAGTGAATTCATTTAAACCTCCAACTCTATATATGCTAGGGATAAACACATCAGACTACCCCTCTGAGAAAATATGTTGGGGGAAAGGCAAAGGGAGTAGGCTTTTTATTAATGTAAACATCCTTGATTTACATATGGTTGTAGTCAGTACTTTTCCTAAAAGATATTTTATGTGAACATGGGAGAGGTTGATATTTAAAGAAGTCTTATGATATATTTCAAGATATTATGTATAACGCTCACTTAAAATGAGGTAGGTCTAAAGCACCTTTGAAGCATTTGGAGTTACAGAACTCCAAAGGGCAAATTATCCCCAAAATATTTTACTTAGAAAACTTTATCTATCTTGAATTACTTTTATTTTGTGTTTTAGAAAATAATTTTTCCCATTAATTAGAAGTGCAGTAAAATTCTTCAGTACCATATTCTTTTGCTGTGATGGGACACCTTTACCTCCTTTCATTGTGATGATAAATAGACTGTCATTTCAGACCAATGAAAATCATCCTATATAGTAGAACAGATTTCAGTTCTTTGCACTGCATCATAGGTTTTAAGAGAAGTTAGTGAAGGCTGAAATAGAGGAGTCTTTATTGAGGAGGTAGAAATTGAGCTACATCTTATAGGATGGGTACTAATGAATAAATAAGAGAAGATGAAGAGAATTGCTGACAAGAGTAACAGCATTAACAAAAGCACTAAGGAGGTAATGAATATAAACTGTTTAGTGCATAGATAATTGGAATGGAAGGTGTGTTGTACAGCCATAAAAAATAAAAGTTGGCAATGCATAGTGATGGGACTAGATTATGGGAAGCCTTAAAAGCCAAGCAGAGCAGTTCAGACTTGATATAGTGGATAGGGAGAGGCCTTAATTGGCTTTTGAAGCAGAGTTGAAAAGAAATGACCTATTTAGAATGAGAGGTGAGTGTTGTAGAATAGTGGAAAATAAAAGTTGATTAGGTAGGAGGGGGAACCATTTGATGGAGGGCTTTAAAAATTAGGCAGAAGATATGTTAGACTTGATATGTAGTAGATTAATTTCTAAGTAGGAATGTGGCATGAAATATTTTACATAAGATGATTTTATCATTGGTATAGCTTAAATTAAAAGAGATAGCAAGCAAGAGGTTGTTGAAATAATCCAGGTATAAGATGATAAAGGTTTAGACTAAACCATTATAACAGGATGGATATAGGGGACAAAGAAGAGTAAAGAGGCACAGATGACTTAGTTTCTAAATTGGGGAGAGGGGTACTAGACAAATTGTGGTACTATTGACAAATGGCATAGTTAATAAAGGAGCTAGTTTTGTTAAGGGCAAAGAGATGTTGAGTTAAAGATGTAAGATATTTATGTGAAGATGTGCTGTATTTGGAAATATAAGATAAAAGAGATTAGGAGACTACTTTTTAATTAGGAATCACATAGTAGCGATCTAAACTTTATGGGAGCAGTCGAGTCCCACAAGAGGAGTAAGTATGGATAGCATAAATAATGGTGGGAAAAAAAAGATTGACAAGAATTGATCAAGAAAATAAAACCAGAAAAATAAAAGTCTCATAGAACGATTTTGCTCTTACTATAGTTAAAATATCTTCTCTCTTAAATGGCTACTACCACCAGCTCTAATCTAAATTATTGCAACAGTTTCCTAATTGGTTTCCCAGCCTCAAGCCTTTCACTACTCTCCATTCTGCAACAGTGAAAAAATAATTTTACTTAAGCACATATCCAAATGTGCTCGTGACTTGCCTATTCAATCAATGTAAGTGGCTTTCTACTGCCTCCTTTATTTAACATTTGAAGCCTTAGATAACCTAGTCTCCACCTTTTCTTTTTCTGAGATCCAAACAGATTTACTTTCTTTCTCTCATTTCAACTTCAGTCTCTGAGCTTTTTCACCACTAATTTTATATTTATGCTTTGTATATATATATATATATATATATGTGTGTGTATATATATATATACATTTACCACCCTATTTATAATGTGAGCCCATTAAGAATAGTCATTTTATGTACATATATCTCTGGTATTTTGAATACAATGCCTGGTGAGGATTAGGTGCTTACTAAATATTTGTTGATTGACTGACTGATAAAAATACCCAAGAAAAATTATATGAACAATGTTGAATAGTTGTTCCTCATGTGAATAACTTCATCTATGAATAATAATCAGAATTTGGTGGCAAATTTAAAATTAAGTTTCTTAAATTTCTGAAGGGTCCCTAATTAGATAAATTAGATGAACTATAAAATACCAGTTTTTGAAAATAAGCTATGAAAATAAATTTTCAATAAGTAAAAATTATAAAATTTTCTACTTACTGATAAATATACTTTTATGTTACAGTTGGAAAATGAAACTAGTGTCCATTTAAATTTAACTGATTTTGAATATGAAGTTCAGATACTTAAAATACATTGACTATAAGTTATATATATCTAGCAAGTTGGGAGGTGGAACAAAACTCTGAGGTATGAAATTTGGTCTAGATGAAAATGTAAATATTAACAAAATTCAGTTTCACAGGGTAGGGTGGTTGTTCTCATAAATGTTAAATCATTTTATTTATGGTTTTACCTACTGCCTTCCTTCTCTTCCCATCCTTTTTGGGGAGAGGAAGAGATGAAAAGAAGTATTTGAAGATACCTTTGAGAATTTAAATTTTTTGGTAGTTGTGTGATAAATGAAATCCAAAATTTTCTCTGTTTTTATATGTTGCTATGAGAATTAACTGTTCTTTGACACATACTAGAGAGAGAAGAGTGAAATTTTCTTTAGGTATTTCCATTTATTTTGCCCTCTTTTTCTATAATAGAAAATTTTTGGAAAATTAATTTTTTTTGTTTTATGGATTTCATCTCTAAAGGTGTATTTTACAGTGATGTTTGAATAATTTGTTAGAAAATAGAATTATTAGAATGAATATGCCATTTCTATTTCCTACAACAATATTTGCTTTTTAGTTCTAAGACTTGAACTTCATATACTATAATATCAGAGACTTATCAGAGACTCAGTATTCCACAGAGTTCCAAGCAATATGGTATAACTCAGTTTATGTTAACTACCTCAATATAATTTTTTATTTTATTTTCTTATTTCAAATTAAGATAAAAAATATCCCATTATACAATTATATAGAATATAAAATATAGATTGTACCTGGATTTATAATGTTTTTCTTTTCAGTATTAACATTAATATTGATATTAGTGGTAAAATATCACCTTTCATTCCAGTAAAGACTGGCAGGGAAAAATAGCTGCTTGTTTTGGTGAAAATGCTTCTTCAGGGACTAAAATGAAATTACTTAATTTGCCTAAATAATATTGAGAACATGATCATTCACTATTCATTATAAGTTAAAGTTAACCTTCTGAATCAGAATCAGGTATTCATATTTTTAAACCAGATTTGAGGTGGGGAGAAAAAGGGAAGTGGGAAGGTTCTTGTTGTCTCCTTTGCACTTCTACTATTTGATTTGGGGGGAGGAATGTGGGAAGTTGTTGCCTTCTTATAGGAGTTTGGAATGAAATTGGGAAAGAAAGAACTTTTCCCCTAGAAACATTCCTCTTACTTTAAGCATGGCCAAGATTTAGAATAAATTGAGTTTGTTTGTTTTTTTTTAAACAGGCATTCCATAGTTGTGTACTTAGACTCTTTTGAAATATCTATTGCCTTGTAGAAATTTGAATATTTGGAAAGAGATACCAAGCCAAAATTTATTATAGCCTTCAAATTTGTGATTTTTTTTTTGTCTATGCAGAAAATAAGCATGATGCCAAGAGAAGACGAACAGAGAGAGTTAGGAGAGAGAAGATTAATTCAACAGTAAATAAAGATTTAGAAAATAGAAAGAGGTCTCGAAGTAGCAGCCAATCAGATCATATCAGACGAGGAAGAGGAAGACCTAAAAGTGCATCTGCCAAAAAACACGAAGAAGAAAGAGGTATGTCCAAATGTACCATCACTGGCTTAGAGTTTGTTTTTTAAGTATTAAAATCTTTTATCATAACTGTATAGAACTCATCAAACAATATGGCTTTGGGTTTTGATCACCTGAATTTAAGAAGATTGTCATAAATGCTTTATTTTTCATTATAAATTAGATTACCAATATGTGAACACATATGTGTTCATATGTGAATTACATGTTCCCGTAATCATCATATAGCTTATAAAATCAATAGAAATTTTATTTTCCTTGCTAAAAGTGAAGAGAAAGTTGAGTTATTCAGCTAATGTATCTGATTTCATTGGCTTTCAAGTCCAAGAAACAAAATATGAAAAGTGCTAAACATCCTATTTGAAATATTTGGACTATTTTTACATGTAGTTTAACAAAACAAACTTAAGTTGACAAACCTTTGTTTTTTTCCTTAATTTTTATTGGTAAATTTTTTTTTGTTTTCACATGACTCTTATTTCTCCATATAGCCCCCTCCTAGAGAGCCATTCCTTATAACAACAAAAAAATTCCCAGTTCATCAAAACAAAGCATGCTTCAACCAAGTCTGACTTTGTTTTGAGTTCCAGGCCCACAATTTCCCCCATTCCTTGCCAAGAAGGGGAGGAGAATAAATTTTTTTTTAAAGAACTAATCTGCATTCTGCTAGTAAGTTGTTTAGAAGAACTGTTGTCTTACAGGATTTAAAAAATTTTTTAAAAGATTGCTATTGAGTGCTTTTTTTCTTTTTAAGAATGAAGTTTTGAATTGTTTAGCTTTTCATAATAATTAGAGGGCACCATTTGAAAAGTAAAAAATCTTTGCTGTTTAATCTAAAGCTAGTTTTTACTTATAAAGAAAAATTCTGATCAACAGTTTTTCCTTAACTTTTAAAAATTTACTTATTCATAAATACTTTCATTGAATCCCTGTTTTTTTGTAGGACTTGGTAGATGCTTTAGGTAAGTATGATAAATAAGATATGGTCCCTCTTCTCATTGATAAGTTTAATTGATGTTTAATAAGAGAAATAAAATTTATGCAAATAACCATGCATAGAATATTAAAGTTGTAATTATGCATACTATAATATGAAAATATTTGACCATTTTTGAGGGAGCCTTTGCTTAAGTACTTTTTTTTTTCTTTTGCTTCAGATAGATATTCTTAGATGAGTAAAAAAAGTTGAATGTGCTTCTTGTCTGATAGAATGATTGGAAGAAAAGGCTGTTATGTTAAGGTTAGGAAATGTGAAATAGAATAGAAAAATCAACAAAGAATGGGGAAATGCTGTTTCATATAGAAAATAAAATAGTTCCTTTGGTTATTAGAAAAGGGATTATAGCCTAAAGGAGAGATAGACTAAGAAAGTATTTGAGAGTAGGTGACAAAGAGAGAATGAGGGAACCAAGATATAATCACTTTTAAGTCAAATGAATTTATTTGTATAGTATTAGGATCTTTGAAGTATCCTTTTTTCTTGATGTGCAAACTTTTTTTTTTTTAAAGGAGCAAATATTTGGAGAATGAAAGGTGTTTTCAGTTTTCCAAAATAGAAGCACTTTTTAAAGAAAAACAGCTAATTTTTGGAATGAATGAAATGCCTTTTTTTTTTCTTTTTTTAATATTTGTGTGTTTAGATTTTTTAAAAGGCAAGCAAGTGAATTAAATCTACTTGTGTGGATATAATTGGAGTCTTTTATTAAGAATTAATGCTTTCTAAATCTATTATTATGTTGTAAAGGTCAACTTGTGAAAATGTGTGCCATTTCTAAATATTATAATTGGTATTTCATAGATTTTAAAAAATGGTATTCCTGACAAGTCAGTTAATTTACTTTCGGTTTTAGCCTATAGTCCTGAACTTCTTATCTATAAACACTATCTACAAACACTTAATACTTGAAACATTTTGAAGTAAGTTATAACTGGAAGACAACTAAAAACAATTTTCTTTAAAAGAAGTTTTAGGGTTTTAACATGTATGAGTTAACACCTAAAAGGCTTATTTGAAAAATAGAAATATTTCTAAGTGTCCTTCATGTTGACTCTATTTTTAAAAAATGGTTAAAGAACATTTTTCAGATTTAGTTTGAAGTTTATTATTATAGTGCTTAGGAAGTCAAAAGTTCCCATAATACAATTGCTAACCTTTACCCAACAAAAAAGTACTTAAATGAATTCTCAATTTTGAATTTGTTGTGTGGTTTTAATATTTTTAATTATGTAGGTATGAAATTCTGGCAGATTCATAATTATTCAACATAATTAAATTTTATTTTTTTATTGAAGTTTTTTATTTTCAAAACATATGTAAGGATAATTTTTCAACAATGACTCTTGCAAAACCTTGTGTTCCAATCCCTCCCCTAGCTGGCAAGTAATCTAATACATGTTAAACATGTTACAAAATATATGTAAGTTGAATATAGGCATACATATTTACATAATTATCTTGTTGCACAAGAAAAATCTGATCAAAAAGAAAAAAATAATAAAAAAATAAAATTCAAATAAAAGAAGTGAAAATGCTATGTTGTGATCCATACTCAGTTGCCACACTCCTCTTTCTGGGTCTAGATGGCTCTCATTGGAACTGGCCTGAATCACCTCATTGTTTATTCAACATAATTTTAATACAAAGTTTTACTACTGCATTTAAAAAATAAAAATACCTTCTTCCAGGCGGCTAGGTAGCCCAGTAGATAGACTGTTAGATTTAGAGTTAAAAAAAAAAAAAAAACTTGAGTTCAGATTCAGCCACAGCTATGTAACCCTGGATAAGTCACTTAACTTTTCCACTTTAGTTTCTTCATCTGTATAATGTAAAATCCTCACAGGATTGTTGTGAGGATAAACTGAGATGATAATCTACAAACCGATTTTTAAACCTTAAGCTATATTTATATTATATTGTTTCACAATTAAGTAAGCAAAATTCATATTTACTGTTAACCCATTCAAAAAAAGTCAAAATTCTTCAATTTAGAAAATGAGGATAGTTGTGAATGGGGTGCTTTGAGACTTGAAATAATAAAACTAACATATAGCTCTTTAAAGTTTGAAAAATGTTACATATATCATCTTAGTGACATTAGCTAGGCTGGCAGACCTTTTATTATAATTTAAATTTTCTACAGTTGTGGCCTAACAACAAAGTAAGCAGTTAATGTATTTATAAAGCTGTACTTGTTTATCAGAGGGGGTCATCTATCATTGTGGAAAAGATCAAATCTATTTTAATTTAAAACACTGGACTTCATCATAATTTGGGCAGGGAAATATTTTAATTTTAGTATTTATTTATTGTTAAGGAACCTGAGTTTTAAGTTTTCACATATCCTCAAAACTGGTTCCAGAAAATAATCAAATATTTTAATTATTCATTGTTACAGAATTATTTTTAAAATGCAATCTTTAGTTCTAGAACATAGCATTAATAAATACAACATTTTACATCTATTAACTAGTACTTTAAGGTGATGCCTGATTGTTAATTGAATTTACCACTAAATGTAATAATGTTTTAACTTTCTTTTAACAGAGAGACAGGAAAAGGAAGTTGACATCTATGCTAACCTTTCTGATGAAAAGGCTTTCGTATTTTCAGTCGCCTTGGCAGAAATAAATAGAAAAATTATCAATCAAAGACTTATTCTCTAATACTTGTCTGCAGAACTTCTGGAACTTTCTTCAGGATTACATCGACAAAATCTCAAATTCTTAAAGACTCTCAGGAGTACTCTGCCTGCATCTACAAGGGCCATTGATTCTTTCCTTTCCCTTTTCCCCCTCCCTTTTATCCTTTACATCATTTAGCCTGTGCAACAGTTTTTGGACAGAGTTGTAGACTTGGACTTTTCTGTGTCTCTCTTGTTTACCAAGAAACAGTGTCAGTGTTTCATTCATGTCTGGAATATGTGACTACATTTGGCCTTTTGAAAATATATGCCGGATGAATGAAAAGGAGAGAAAAGTGGAGGAAAAGCAGGAAAATAAAATGCTTGATAGCATTTAGATTTGCCACCAAAATATTTTAAATTTTTTCAGAGTGATTTTGCTTTTTAAAATATATTTCAAATTTTTCAGCTCTTTAACAGTTTACATATGTACAGTTCATCTAACCTTTATTAATAAATTGGTAATTGTTATTTTATTGAACTGAGTATTAAGAGAATATATAATGTAATTTTTCTCTTAAATTAAGGTTTGTTCTTGGTCTTTTATTTTTATGGTTGAAGGTCTAGAGTCTAGTTTGTATCCTGGTGATGCTTCTAGGCAGCTAGTTGATAAGTTGGGTGATACTTGAAGATAAATATTAAGGATATGTCATACAATTCAGAAATATCACCATGTCCTCTTGAATATGATTTATTTCTTGGTTGAACAAAAGTTTTTTTTTTTTTCTGCTCAAGTTGGTGCCTGTTAACCTAAATATAAATTATATTTATTATAGGCAAAGTGTTTCATGGTTACTCATTTTTAAGCACTAATGTTTTATCTGGATGGATTTATATCCAATATCTTCAAAATGATTAAAATGTAACAACCTCATTCTCTGGAAATAAAAACTCTTAAGGTAAAACTAATAACATAGTTTTAATAATATTGGTCAGCCCTTTGTTCTAGTGAAGATTGTCATATGTATTTTCATTTCTTACATTTTTGCAATGTGTGAAATGTTAAATTGTTACAGCTTATCTATTTTGCACTAAATGCTATTAAACTCTTTATTCATAAACTTAATGATTTAACATATTCAATCCTCAGCTCTTTCTTTAATAAAATCCAAATTAATGTGGTTTATATTAAGGTCAGTGAATAAAGTTAGGAGTCTATTTCTTATTCCCAATCACTTTCATGTCTTTTCTGCTCCATTTCAACAATACTACTACTATGCATTATATGTAGGAGAGGGGGGGTGGGTATCCTAAAAAATAATCTACTTCATTTTTCTGCTATTGTAGAAACCAGAAGAGGAAGTTTAGACTTGTCCCAAAGTAGTATTAATGTATGATTCTTAAAAATAGAGTGACTCTGGGCAAGTCATTTAGCCCCAATTGCCTGTCAGAAAACAAACAAGCCAAACCAAACCTAAAAATTACTAGAAAAGTCATTTTAGGATCTTCATTAAAAATAGTGATATAGCAGTTAAGGTACTTGTAAAGAAAGATTGTCATATGCAGAAGTGGTTAGTTTCATTTTATTTTCAGATATTTGTTCAGATATATTCAGATAATATTTCAGATATTGTCAGATTTTGTTCAAATAAGGAATTAACAATGTAATTGCTGTGAAATTATTTGCTTAAAATTTACATGAGGAAAAGGAGCATGCTAAAGTTTTCTCTAGTTGAAACTGAATTTAATATATTTTATCAATTATATTGCCTTATTAAAGCAAGATTTTTCTTAAAACAGTATAATTTGGATATTTTATATGGTTGATCAGTGGTCTCAGAAATGGGCCTTCACTTTTGGTACAAAAATTGATCATTAAAATGAACTTCTAGTCAGCAAATGTTTTAAGAACATGGCAGTTAAAATGTATGTCTACTAAAATACTTTAAAAATTCTGAATTTGTTCTATGAATATATGGGTCTGTTCAAGAGCTGTTCAGTCTTAAATATAAGGTCCATATAGAACTCATTTGGGAACTAGTCAGCTAGCTACTTTTCTATTTACATCTTATATTTCATTTTTTAAGATTTAAAAAACATGTTCTCAGTATTTGGAAGCTGAAGATTTGATCTTTTTTTAAGATCTTGTTTTGTAATTGTAAATTATCTCTGTGAAGGGTCAGAAACAGAGAATTTTACATGTCCCTTAATTTTTTGGTCAGCTTTTGAACAGTGTACACATAAAAAATAATAACGCTTTTGCTGATATGACAGGCTGAACTCAACACAATTGAATGAATTAATATACTTATCTTCCCAGGGCCCACCTACAGTGAATTAGGTATTTATCTTCCTAGAGCCCCTCCAAAATTGATTTATTTCTAGTTTATTATCTTTGCCAAAATGATGACTATGAAAGTAAAATGTTATCATTTCTGATTTTATTTACTTTATTAATGATTTGGAACATTTTTTCATTTTCTATTTGAACTGTAAATGTTAAAATAGAATCAGTTTAGGACTGATAACTTTTGTATTATTCTCTGGGTCAAACCATTTCTATAATCCTGTGTTTCATTCTAGACATTAGATTTTAGGAAGAAGACTTGTTTTAGCTGAAGGGGGAGGCTAGGGTGGCTTAAGGGTCTCAAAAATATATAGTATTCTATATGAGAATTAGTGGGGAACTGAAGGTGTTTAGCTTAAATAAGAAAAGATTGAGGGGAGAAGAGTGGATAGTGTGTCTTGAATTTGAAAAGTTATATAGAAGAGGGATCTGACTTGTTTTGCTTGGATTCAAAAGACAAAGGAGATGTTGCATAGAGGCACATCTAAACAATATAAGGAAAAATTTTCTAATAGCACTATTTTAAAGTGGAATGAACTACCTTAGAATGTACTAGTAGGTTACCTCTTCACATGAGATCTTTAAGCAGGGCCAAATAACCACTTTGTTAGGTAAATTGTAGAGAAGATTTATTATCAAGGCAAAGATTGAATTAGATGACCTTATTTTTAAGTATGCCCCTCTTTCTACTCCCCTATCCCCTATCCTCTAGGAACTATCCCTCATAATAATTAAACCTTTTAATTTTAAGATTCTGTGCATTGATTTTAATGTTTTATTCTTAATCTGAAATTGAGTATTATTAGTAAAGATATCTTAACAATGAAGCAATTTTTGTATGCTTTTAAAATACATGCTGAATTTGATATGTGTGCCATCCTGGGTTAGTTAATTCTCAAAGAATTTATCTTTAAAATGGCCATAATAATAAACCTCGCCATCTACAGGTTAACAAATGATCAAGTCCTATCTTTTAGAACAATAATCCAGTCATAGAGCTTTTGTTTGAGGACAATGTAACAGCTAAAGAGATTGCCTAATATATTAATGAAACAAATTTTCAGGCAG
Source organism: Sminthopsis crassicaudata (assembly GCF_048593235.1). Lineage (NCBI taxonomy): Eukaryota > Metazoa > Chordata > Mammalia > Dasyuromorphia > Dasyuridae > Sminthopsis > Sminthopsis crassicaudata. The sequence continues at coordinate 481,251,376 of NC_133618.1, read as the reverse complement.
TTACCATTTTATGGTTTTGTTTCCGATGAGTGAAAAAAGGACCACATCATACTAAAGAGGCTAAATAAAACTACAGACTTCCCTCAAGATGGCCGAATGACCACTATATAGGGTGGTATTTATCTCAGGTTTCACAGTGTCAGGCATCTAGGTAGTGTAGTGTATAGAAATCTTTTGAGTCAGGAGCAGTCAAAAACTGCATCAGCTGCTTGATCCTTGGAAAGACACAACCTCCCTAGATCTGTTTACTCATCTGTAAAATGAGATTGGAATCCATAACCTCCAAGGTCCCTTTTCAGCTTCATAATCTTAGCCACTGTCTCTTCACACTGACTTTTGAGAAATCTCTTTTCTTTTTGAGAAAATCTTTAAATTAATCTATAGTGTAGATTAATAACTTCCATAAACAAGATCTTTTTGGTTTGGCCACTTGCAGCAGTGGTAGGTCTTCCCAGGAGGCTTCTTAATTTATTACCTAAAGGTAACTTGTCACTTTGAATTTTAATGATAACTTGCATAGTTTCACATTTAATCACATAATATAATAGCTGCTATCACATAATTGCTATTTTTGCACAAAAGGCTTCTGATGCCTTTCATCATTGTCTAAAGGTAATCCTGAGTTTTTGAAGGCTTGATTATTAGAATGATGGCATCTTCTCTTAAGCTGGAAAAACCTTCAGTTCATAGGCTTAGAAATAAATTCTGCTTATAGATAATTGCGGCCATGATTTTGATCATGAAACAGATAAAAATGGCTTTTGAGTCTTGGGCAGCCCTCTTCCATGCACTCTTACCTGCAGTAAAATTATGGGTCCAATTCAGTGTTTATCTGCTTATTTGTTCAAATACACTGCTTATCCTAACTAACTTCTAACTAAATATCTAAGGTAATATTATTCATCCTTTTTTTTCCCCTATGTGGATCATGAAGATAATCCTTTTTTTTAGTGGAGATGGATCTCAGTGCTCTACTGTATGCCATTATAAGAGGTAGAAGAGTAGTATGTGTGGGATAGGATTCTAGGAATCGGTAAGCCCTGGGATGTAACTAGATACAATTAATACAATTCTTTCTTCACACAGAAGGATTTGGAAATCCTCATCTACGTTCATTTTTGTGTCAGCAAACACTTGGGAAACTGCATTTTCCCTGTGTTGTGCTTTCTCAATAACATAGAATATTTAACAAAGTCAGTGCTTCCATTAAAGTAGCTTATGTTAATATGTATCCTGGATACTCTTTGTTGACTCAGAGTCTTAAGTTTAGCTACATTTTTGCTCTACTGTAATATCAAATGTTAAGAAATAGCAAAATCTTGAATTCCTTACATCCTGTCAAGTTTGTGACTGAAAGCTTAGTCTACTGTAGCAAAAATATGAAAACTAGTTCCTGCTGCATGTTTTCATTAAGCATACTTTTAAACATAGATCTTTTTTAAGAACTGGAACCTTAAGAGTTTGTCTAGTCCAACACCATTTTATAGATGAAGAAACAAGCCCAGAGGTCATAGCTTGCCAAATGACACGAGTAGAAGAGCTGGGTTTCAAAGTCAGGTCTCCTGTATCCAAATCCAAATCCAAATACTTCATAGATCTTTCTCACATAGAATTTAGATGAGAAAGCCAGTTTTATTTGGTTGCCTTTTTTGTTGTAGTTGCTAATACAATAAGATTCCCCACCCCCAATTCTCCACTCTTTTTCCCCTGTGAGAGATTTGAAATTTTTCTTGTGCTTTCAAATTGTCAACTCTAGTGTGATATTCCCCCTTTTCCCTCTAATGATCCATATTTTAATATAAAATTAACATTTATGCTTATCAGATTTTTTAAAAGGTATGTTTGACTTAAAAATTTATCTTTGAAAATTCCTTATAGTATAATTATGCTAATAGTAATGTTACAATCTTACTTGAAAAGTATTTTAACTTGAAAAAATCTTTTGATTTTATATTTTAATTTTTAAGTATGCCCTTCCCTCTCCCCCCCTATTCCCTATCCTCTAGGAACTATCCCTCATAGTAAAATGAGAAGGAAAAAAGCAATTCAGCAAAAGTAACCAACATATCAACTAAATCTAATGATATATGTAATATCCCACATTCCTAGATGCCTAAAAAGTTGAGAGGGAAGATAATATATTTTTTCCAGCTCTTTGCAGCCAGACTTGGTTGTTATAATAGAGTTTAACTTGTTGAGACACTAAAATAGTGGGAAGGGCACTGGATACAGTCAAAGGACTAGAATCCTAGAACTTTGAATTCTAATTCTGCCATTTTCTCTTTATATTTTCTATGTCTTAGTGATTCCTTATGACTGAAGTCATGGTGTCTGTAATACACTAACTATGAAAGCCTATCACACTGTCTCATTTTTACCAATGATAAAATTTTATAAAATATTATTTTGCTTTTCTGAACTTAACACCAAATAAACATTTCTCTATGCAAAGTAGACCAGGAAAAGGATCGTACATGCAACTGTATATTTCTCTTATGTAGAGCTTGCTTTTTTAGGTATATGTAAACTAGTTTTCGAGCTTGGAATATTATTCCTTAACTATCCTGAGTGAGGGAGGGAATGATGACTCATTTTAACTGTATGCAATCATGAAGGATAGAGTTAGAATAGCAAGATTAAGTAAAGGACAGATAAGATTCTGTACCAGTGTCTCCTCCTCAGAGGAAAACAAGGTACTTAGCTTTAGGAATGTTCCTGTACCCTTCAAGGCACCCTTCAAGGCATGTCATGATCTCTCCTAGAGAGGAATAGGCAAGATTCTAGAAATAGTAATTGCATCCTATAAATTACATTTAGATAATGTTGATATATACACCTTATATGGACATCACATACCTTATATATAAAATTCAGCATGTAACTTTAAAACTGACCTTATGTGTATATTTTTTTCTTCCCTTCAGATCTTTGCATTAAAAAGATACTTAAAAGACCCACTTTTTGTTCTTGGCAATCCTTACTCCCTGGCACTAGTGTATCCCTCCCATTAAAAAAAAAAAAAAAAAAAGCCTTGTGAAAAATAGGCATAATCAAGCAAAATAAATTCCTACATTATCCATGACTATGTCTCATTCTAATACCTTGAGTCCATTATCCTTAATCAGGAGATTTGTCATTGGCTTTCTGGAATGATGGTTATGGTGTCGATCAAAGTTAAGTCTTTCAAACTTGCTTACTGTGTTGTGATCTTTGTATCATAGTTCTCTTGGTTCTGTTTAACTGCATTGGTTCATACAAGTCTTTCTAGGTTTCTCTAAAACAGTTCATTGGAAATAATTTCTTAGAAAAAATATTGTTAAACATTCATATGCCATTTATTTAACTATTCCCCAACAGATTATCTCTTTAGTTTTCACTTCTTTGCTACAATTTAAAAAAAAGCTGCTTTAAGAGTTTTTGCATAAAATTAAAACAACTCTGAGGTACCACCACACATCTCTCAGATTGGCTAAGATGACAAGAAAAGATAATGATAAATGTTGGCAGGGATATGGGAAAACTGGGACACTAATTGTTGGTAGAATTGTGAAATCTCTCTATTCTGGAGAGCGATCTGGAACTATGCCCAAAGGGCTATAAAACTGCATACTTTTGACTCAGCAGTGTCTCTATTGGGTGTGTATCTCAAGGAAATCTTAAAGAAGGGAAAAAGGACCCACATGTGCAAAAAGTATAGCATCTCATTTTGTGGTAGCAAAAAATTGGAAAATGAGTATAGATGCCTATCAGTTGGGAAACGGCTGAACAAGTTGTGGTATATGGAGATAATGGAATATTATTATTTTATAAAAAACAATGAACAAGCTTTTCTAAAATCGAAAGGCCTAGAAAGATTTACACAAACTGATGATGCTGAGCGAAATAAGCAGACCAAGGAATACATTGAATACAGTAACAAGAAGACTTGGTTCTTTTCTGTGGTTCAGTGATCCAAAATAATCCCAATAAACATTGGACAGAAAATGCCATTTTCATTCAGAAAAAGAACTAAGGAGACTGAATGTAAATAAACACATGCTATGTTCACTTTTTTTTTTTTTAATCTCATGGTTTTTCCCTTTTGCTTTGATTTTTCTCTCCCAATGTGATTCATAAAGCAATATGTATTCAAAATAAATAAATTTACAAAAAAGAAAAGGAATTAAAAGAATAGCTGCAATTTATATAACTAGTATGTATTGTTCTTTAAAGGAAAAAGAATAGAAAAATGATTTATAACTTTAAAGACTATCATTACACAATGCTTATATATATATACATATATATATATATATATATACACACACACCCACAAATTAAAAAAAAAAACTATGAAAGAAGTTTTTCCTTTTTCTTTGATCTTTTTGGTTTACCGTTCTAGTCATTATCTGAGTCATGTACAGTGTACTAGTGTTTTAGGCAGAGTTCCAAATTGCTTTTCAGAATGGTTGGACCTCTTCACATTTCTTCCAACAATGCATCAATATTCCTATATTCCTGAAACCCCTTCAACAGTTGTAATTTCTCTTTTTTGATCAACAATGCCATTCTGATGGAGGGAACCTCAGAGTATTTTAATTTACATTTCTCTGGTTATTAGTATTTTGAACAATTTTTCATATCTACCTTATTTTGCAAATGAGAAAACAAACCTGGGAGAATTTGCTTTAGGTAACAGTGAGAGAGTTGGGATTAAACATGGTCCTTCTGAGTTCACATTCAGTGTTATTTTCATTTTACTATCTCTTACATAAAACTATCCTTACAAAAATATAGGAAGTCATAGAATCATGGATTTAGAACTGGAAGGTTCAGTAAAAGTCATCTAATCCAGTTTTTACAGGTGAAGAAACTGATGTTCAGACATTTGAGCTCCAAATTCAGTGCCTAATCACCAATTCTTTGAAAATGTTGTAGCCCAATAAGGTTTTATTATTGGTATAAGTATTCATTTATGTTCAAATCTTTATGACTCTGTTTTGGGGTTTTCTAGGCAAAGATATCTCAATAGTTTGCCATTTTACAGATGAGGAAATTGAGGCAAACAGGGCTAAGTGATTTGCCTAGGATCACACAGTGTCTGAGGCCCTATTTGAACCCAAAGAAAAGTCTCCCCATTCCAAGCTCTATCCCATTATAAAGTAGTTTTGCCTTTAAGGCAAAGTTCATTGAATGGTTAAGATAGGGCATTCTTTAAAGGTCAAGAAATTCTTCCTCAATTATTAAAATGATAAATGGAGTTTACTTAAAATATTATATTATTGAAATTAATTAGCTAAGTTCTTTAATTCACCCAACCCTTTGGATAGATTCAAAGATAAAGGAAACTCAAGCTAAAAGTCTGAATAATATTAAATAGTTGGACTATACTGAACCTCAATAAGTTTCCAATTTATTTCTTTTGAAAATGTATTATCCACTAAAATAACTTCAAATAATATTATAATCAACTAAGGGTGCTTAATATCTATATGCATTCAAGCTAATTTTAATATATAATATATAATTTTCAGTCACCTTAAGGGCTCATCAGAATGTTTTATATTCATTCTCATCCATTTTCTCTCCAATGAATTTGTAATTGGTATGTGTGCCATTTTTTTGGTTTTATGTTATTTGTTTCAATATGTACTTCTTGAGTGAATTTGATTTATTTCCCTATATAGCCAATGATTTCTGAGGTTATGGTTTAATGTAGTGGTTCAACTATCATCAGGGGTAGAATAGATTGCTTTAGAAATACCAGCCAGTATTACCGTCAGTAAGCATAATATGTAATGGAAATAAACTGGAACCTTTCCCAATAAGATCAGGAGTGAAACAAGGTTGCCCACTATCACCATTACTATTCAATATTGTATTAGTAATGCTAGCCTCGGCAATAAGAGTTGGGAAAGAGATTAAAGGAATAAGAGTAGGTAATGAAGAAATCAAACTGCCACTCTTTGCAGATGATATGATGGTATACTTAGAAAACCCCAGAGATTCTAATAAAAAGTTATTAGAAATAATTCACAACTTTAGCAAAGTTTCTGGGTACAAAATAAATCCACATAAATCCTCAGCATTTTTATACATCACCAATAAATTGCAACAGCAAGAGATAAAAAGAGAAATTCCATTCCAAACAAATGTCGAGAGCATAAAATATTTGGGAATCCATCTACCAAAGAAAAGTCAGGGATTATATGAACAAAATTATAAGGCAGTTGCCACAAAAATAAAGTCAGATTTAAATAATTGGAAAGACATCCAGTGCTTGTGGATAGGCCAAACAAATATAATAAAGATGACAATACTCCCCAAACTAATCTATTTATTTAGTGCTATACCGATCAGACTCCCAAGAAACTATTTTAGTGAACTAGAAAAAATAACAACAAAGTTCATATGGAAGAATAAAAGGTCGAGAATTTCAAGGGAATTAATGAAAAAAAAGTCAGATGAAGATGGTCTAGGTATACCTGATCTAAAGCTATATTATATAGCAGCAGTCACCAAAACCATTTGGTATTGGCTAAGAAATAGACTAGTTGATCAGTGGAACAGATTAGGTACAAAGGACAAAAAAGGGTACAACTATAGCAATCTAGTGTTTGATAAACCAAAAGATACCAACATTAAGTATAAAAATTCATTATTTAAAAAAACTGTTGGGAAAACTGGAAATTAGTATGCCAGAAATTAGATATAGATCCACACTTAATACCATATACCAAGATAAGATCAAAATGGGTCCAATAATTTAGGCATAAAGAATGAGATCATAAATACATTAAAGGAACAGAGGATAGTCTACCTCTCAGACCTGTGGAGGAGGAAGGAATGATCATTATTGATCACAAAATAGAAGATTTTGATTACATCAAACTAAAAAGTTTCTGTACAAACAATACTAATGCAAACAACATTAGAAGGGAAGTAACAAATTGGGAAAATATTTTTATAGTTAAAGGTTCTGATAAAGGTCTCATTTTCAAAATATATAAAGAATTGGTCCTAATTTATAAGAAATCAAACCATTCTCCAATTGATAAATGGTCAAAGGATATGAACAGACAATCCTCAGATTATGAAATTGAAACTATATCCACTCATATGAAAGAGTGTCCCAAATCACTACTAATCAGAGAAATGCAAATTAAGACAACTCTGAGACATCACTACACTACATTGACTCTAATTTATAAGAAATCAAGCCATTCTGTCAGATTGGCTAAGATGATAGGAACAAATAATGATGAATGTGGGAGGGGATGTGGGAAAACTGGGACACTAATACATTGTTGGTGGAGTTGTGAAAGAATCCGGCCATTCTGGAGAGCAATCTGGAATTATGCCCAAAAAGTTATCAAACTGTGCATACCCTTTGATCCAGCAGTGCTACTACTGGGCTTATATCCCAAAGAAATACTAAAGAGGGGAAAGGGACCTGTATGTGCCAAAATGTGTGTAGCAGCTCTTTTCGTAGTGGCTAAAAACTGGAAGATGAATGGATGTCCATCAATCAGAGAATGGTTGGGTAAATTATGGTATATGAAGGCTATGGAATATTATTGCTCTGTAAGAAATGACCAGGATGAATTCAGCAAGGCTTGGAGAGACTTGCATGAACTGATGCTGAGTGAAATGAGCAGAACCAGAAGATCACTATACACTTCAACAACAATACTGTATGAGGATGTATTCTGATGGAAGTGGATATCTTCAACATAAAGAAGATCCAACTCACTTCCAGCTGATCAGTGATGGACAGAAACAACTACACCCAGAGAAGGAACACTGGGAATTGAATGTAAAATATTAGCACTACTGTCTATCTACCCAGGTTACTTATATTTTCAGAATCCAATACTTAACGTGCAACAAGAAAATTGGATTTACACACATATATCTAGGTTATACTGTAACACATGTAAAATGTATGAGATTGCCTGTCATCTAGGGGAGGGAGTAAAGGGAGGGAGGGGAAAATCTGGAAAAATGAATACAAGGGATAATGTTATAAAAAAAATTACTCATGCATATATACTGTCAAAAATTATAATTATAAAATTTAAAAAAAGGGAAGCAATAAATTGGGAAAAGATTTTTATAGCTAAAGGTTCTGATAAAGGCCTCATCTCCAAAATATATAGAGAATTGACTCTAATTTATAAGAAATCAAGCCATTCTCCAATTGATAAATGGTCAAAGGATATGAACAGACAATTTTCAGATGAAGAAATTGAAACTATTTCTAGTCATATGAAAAGATGCTCTAAATCATTGTTGATCAAAGAAATGCAAATTAAGACAACTCTGAGATACCACTACATACTTATCAGATTGGCTAAGATGACAGGAAAAGATAATACCCCAAAGAGATCTTAATAGGGAAAGGGACCTGTATATGCAAAAATGTTTGTGGCAACCCTTTTTGTAGTGGCTAGAAAGAGGAAATTGAAAGGATGCCCATCAATTGGAGAATGGCTGAATAAATTGTGGTGTATGAATGTTATGGAATTTTATTGTTCTGTAAGAAATGACCAGCAGGATGAATACAGAGAGGCTTGAAGAGACTTACATGAACTGATGCTAAGTGAAATGAGCAGAACCAGGAGATCATTATACACTTCGACAATACTGTATGATGATCAATTCTGATGGACGTGGCTCTCTTCGACAATGAGAGGATCCAAATCAGTTCCAATTGATCTGTAATGAACAAAACAGCTACACTACAGAAAGAACACTGGGAAATGAGTATGGACCACAACATAACATTTCCACTCCTTCTGTTATTGTTTGCTTGTATTTTTGTTTTTTTCTTCTCGGGTTTTTTAAAAATCTTTTTTCAAAATCTGATCTTTCTTGTACAACAAGATAACTGTATAAATACGTATACATATATTGTATTCAACATATACTTTAATATATTTAACATGTATGGGACTACCTGCCATCTAGGGGAGGTGGTGGAGGGAAGGAGGGGAAAAATTGAAACAAGTTTTTGCAAGGGTCAATGTTGAAAAATTACTCATGCATATGTTTTGTATATAAAAAGCTATAATAAAAAAATGCTAGGCAGGGTGGTTTAGTAAAATAAAAATTGGATCTAGAGATAGGAAAAAAATACCAGCCAATTGTTCTTTTGCTTCTATGTGCTGTCCTTATTTTTTTAATTTAAATTTAAATTTTATAATTATAACCTTTTTTTGAACCGTACATATGCATGGGTAATTTTTTACAACATTATCCCTTGCACTCACTTCTTTCTGACTTTTCCCCTCCCTCCCTCCACCCCCTCCCTAGATGGCAGGCAGTCTTATACATGTTAAATATGTTATAGTATATCCTAGATACAATATATGTGTGCAGAACCGAATTTCTTGTTGCACAGGAAGAATTGGATTCAGAAGGTAAAGATGCAAACAGTTTACACTCATTTCCCAGTGTTCCTTCTCTGGGTGTAGCTGATTCTGTCCATCATTGATCAATTGGATCTAAGTTAGATCTTCTCTTTGTTGAAGATATCCACTTCCATCAGAATACATCCTCATACAGTATTGTTGTTGGAGTGTATAATGATCTCCTGGTTCTGCTCATTCCACTCAGCATCAGTTCATGTAAGTCTCTCCAAGCCTCTCTGTATTCATCCTGTTGGTCATTTCTCACAGAACAATAATATTCATATACCACAATTTACTCAACCATTCTCCAATTGATGGGCATCCATTCATTTTCCAGTTTCTAGCCACTACAAAAAGGGCTGCCACAAACATTTTGGCACATACAGGTCCCTTTCCCTTCTTTAGTATTTCTTTGGGATATAAGCCTAGTAGTAGTGCTGCTGGATCAAAGGACATGAATAGTTTGATAACTTTTTGGCATAATTCCAGATTGCTCTCCAGAATGGTTGGATTCTTTCACAACTCCACCAACAACGCATCAGTGTCCCAGTTTTCCCTCATCCTCTCCAACATTCTGCATTATTTGTTCCTATCATCTTAGCCACTCTGACAGGTGTGTAGTGGTATCTCAGAGTTGTCTTAATTTGCATTTCTCTGATTAATAGTGATTTGGAACACTCTTTCATATGAGTGGAAATGGTTTCAATTTCATCATCTGAAAATTGTCTGTTCATATCCTTTGACCATTTATCAATTGGAGAATGGCTTGATTTCTTATGAATTAGAGTCAGTTCTCTCTATATTTTGGAAATGAGGCCTTTATCAGAACCTTTAACTGTAAAAATATTTTCCCAGTTTGTTACTTCCCTTCTAATCTTGTTTGCATTAGTTTTGTATGTACAAAAGCTTTTTAATTTGATGTAATCAAAATTTTCTATTTTGTGATAAATAATGATCTCTACTTCTCCTTTGGTCACAAATTCTTTCCTCCTCCACAAGTCTGAGAGGTAAACTATCCTATGTTCCTCAGATTTATTTATGATCTTGTTCTTTATGCCTAAATCATGGACCCTTTTTGATCTTATCTTGGTATATGGTGTTAAGTGTGGGTCCATATATGTGTTGTCCTTATTAAAAAATAATTATGAACTAAAAATCATCAATAAAGATGCACATTTCTATTTACAAAAGTCAGAAAGAGAATTATTATATAAAGCTGTGAACTTGCTAGAGTTTTGAAAATATATTTTGAAAATACATGATAATACCAACACTGAATCCTTGTTGACTCTGATCCCTTCTAAACTTGCTCTCTTCTTTGTATTTTAAAATATTTCATGTTCTTTTCTTTTTAATGTCACTATCCTCTACTTTCTCCACAAATAAAAGCCCAACCTTACAACAAATATATGTAACCAAGCACAACTATCCTATATTGTATGATTGTGTCTGAAAATGTATTTCACTCTGTATATTAAGTATATCACTTCACTAAGAAAGTGGGAGTCATGTATCATCATTAGTCTTCCAAGATCATTATTAGTTATTTCACTAAGTCTTATGAAATTTTCACTTGCATTGTATAGGTAGTTCTTCTGGTTCTGCTTTTTTCACATTGTATCACTTCATACAACTTTCCTCTGTTTTTCTGAGTCCCTTTTTCTTTCCCCTTTTCTTGGTTGGTGGTCTAATCATCTATTACATTCATTCATTTTAATTTGTTCAGCCATCCCTCTTTTGATGGTCACTCCTTTAACGTCCAGTTCTTTGCTATAACAGCAGATGGCGCTATAAATATTTTTTTTCAATTAAGTCTTTTCTCTTTGTCTTTAATCTCTTTAATAAGCATAAGCCAAAAGGTATCAACAATTTAATGACTTTGGAAACATAATTCCAACTGCTTTCCAGAATAGCTCGGCCACTTCATAGCTCAACCAACAGTGCTTTAGCATACCTTTTCATTCGTGGGTCCTCCCAACCATTGTCATTTTCCTTTTTATGTTATCTTTACTAAACTGATGGGGGTGAGATAGACTATCAAAAGTTTAATTTGTTCTTCTGTAGGTATTAGTGATTTGAAACACTTTTTCTTGTGGTTATTAGATTTCTTCTTTTGAGAAATACTTGTTTTTATCCTTTTTTTTGCATTAGAGAATGACTTTTCTTATATATGGTTTCAGAGGTATTAGACTGGCTACCAAACTACAGGTCTATAGAGCCATGTGCTGAGCTCACTGTGTGCCTGTGAAATCTGGACAGTGTGCCTGCACTATGGCCGGAAACTGAACCGCTTCCATCTGAATTGTCATAGGAAGATTCTGAAGATCGCCTGCCGGATCAGATTCCAGATACTGAGGTCCTTTCTCGAACTAAACTGCCAAGCATTCAGACTCTGCTGCAGAGAGCACAGCTCCACAGGGCTGGCCACATTTTTCCAATATCAAATGTATACTTGCCAAAAAAATGTATTTTATGGAGAACTCACAGCTGTGTGAGCAAGCGCTTACAAGGGGGTCAGAAAAAGCCACACATAACTCGACTTTAACATAAGTGATGTCATCTTGGTTCTCTGATACAAAGGACAACCAACCATAAACATACATGTTTATACATTTTTGTACTCGTATGCATAGATATGAGATACAGCTTGGAGCAATAGATAGAACTTGACTTAAAGCCAGAAAGACCTGAGTTTAAGTCCTACCAAGTAATACATATGGCAAGTCTTTTAACTTCTCAGTGTTGGAGGCAACCCAAAAAGGTGTCATAAAGAGTCAGACATGACTGAAACACAACTAAACATTTCATAGTGTATTTTGAGATTTTCCAATGTTTTTCATTTTTCCCTTGAATTTCTGATCTTTTTTGTTGCTGTTGTTTAGTCTGATGAGTTTTGTTATAATTTCATCTAGTTCTATTAAATAATGCTTTGGTAGTTTGGCTGGGCACTGAATAAGAAGATTAATTTATGTAGATAGTCAAAACATTAGCATGGTCCAGCCATGACTAGTTAATTCTTCTCCAATTACTTATATTTTCTTTTATTTCTGTAATAGTTGTATTTATATAATTCCTGTATCTGTCCCAGATATTTTATAATTTTGAATTGGTTTATCTTTCTGCTGGGTTTTATTAAGTACAAAGAGCCTGATGATTTTTTTCAGAATACTGTTATTGTTGTTTTTAATATTTAGCAAAATCTCCAGTTAAGTGAACCGTTATTATCTGTAAAAATTGAGAATTTTGTTTCTTCTTTGCCTGTTATTCATTCAATTTGTTTTTCTAAATGTATCTTAGAACTCTATCTATCTATCTATCTATCTATCTATCTAGAAAATTAATCTATAGCATTTTAGAACTATCACTCACTGATTACTTCAGGCACCATTCTATAGAGACTGTCACTGGCTAAAAGTTTTTCTGTTTAGGGAGATGTCTGTTTTTAGGTACATTTGTGAGAGTTCACTCTGGACCTTCTTTCTCCACCTCTGACAACTTTCAACCAGATTACCTTATGTTGGACACAGTATAATTCTAGTATGCTGGAGCTTGACAGAATTGTTTGATAAATTTTCAGTGTGAGCATGTATACCTTAGAAATCAGCGCTTGATGGAGAAAATGTTAAACTTTGAAATGTCTTTGGTTACACTTCCCCCTCTAGAGAACTGATTGTTAAATATTTACAAGCATACTCCTTATTGAATGCCTCTCCTGGCCTTTAAATCTTTCTTTCAAGCTCATCTGAGTTAGTGCTGGCTTCCTTAGTAGAAAAGTGTATTTAAAATCTTTTTACAACTGAAAATATGAAGAAATAATGTTCTTATCTAAAAATCCTTTATGGATTCCTTTTGAGAAGGTTGATGATAGGTAGAAGACAAAAAAGGTGTTTTTTTTTTTTTTTTTTTTTTTTTTTTAATAAAGAAAATGGATTAAGGGTAATAACCAAACTTAACTCTTCCCTTGTTCTGACATTACCTCCTCATTCACCTGAAATGATTAACATTAGGACTTTTCCTTCCCAATTGATAAAGTATCAAGGTATATAAAGCAGTATCAAGAGAACAATATGTGCAATAATAAGAAGAAAATGAAGAAAAAAAGGACATCTAAACTGAACAGTACAATAACCATCTTAGTGCTGGAGTACACATAATGAAACATCTTTCCTTAAAATAAAAGTGAAGGACTCTTGAGTATGGAATGTTGTTTCTTTTGTGAGATATGACTGATTTCAGATAGTTTTGCCTTTTAACAGTTAAACTGTAAGACACTTAGCACAGTACCTGGCACATAGACACAAAATATATGTGTATACATAAATGTATGTTATAATAAATGTTAGATATTATTATTGTTATTTAGGAAGGTGAAATCAGAAAGTGATCTTGATATAAAAACAAATCATTAATAGAACTTTTGAAAAAGATATAAAATTAGCTTTTAGAAGGTCCCTTTGTATAACTCCAGGTGCAAGAGGAGTGGTCTTGGAGGAAATGTAATGGTAACTTGGTTATTCAATAATTTTGGAATGTTACATATTATGGTCTTTTTCTTGTTCAAGATTCCTATAAATGTTTCTTGAAATCATCTTGGGGCAATCATGTTGGAGAACATGGAATAATATCCCAGTTTAGACATTTCTTTCTCTAAGCTAGAAATGCTTTAGAATATAGATTTATGTTAAATAAAATTGTTTCTGGCAGTTGGGAACATAAAAAAAAAACAACAGAGTAGCTTAATATTTTTTTTTCTTTGACACTGATGAAATATTTTTACTAGTTTTTACTTTCTGACCATCTTTTTATGCATTTCTAGATTTCATTTTAGTCAGTGCATATTTGTCATTGCTTTAACTGGGGCTAGTTTCAAATATTTGTTGAGGTTTCTAAGGAAGAACTGAGCCTCTGTACATACTGTATAACAGTGATATCTTGACCAGAAATCTCCCTTCCTATTTCTTCAATGAACAATCTTAAAATAAACTATGACTTAGCTGGGTTTATGCCAAGCTTTCTACAGATTCATTTCCTTCCCTCCTTCTTCCCTCTTTTCCTTCCATCTCTTATGCTAAGCTATTAATTTTCTTTCTAATTCTTTCTTCCCTAGCTTTCATTTCTTTTCCAGTTTTTCCTGAAACAACTCACACTCTATTTATAAAAACATTTTAAACTGGGTTGGTCTTTTTTTTTCCTTTTGTAAATTCTTGTTTTACTTTTTCCAGGAGCTCTGATTGAGTTTGTATTCAACCTATACTAGTTTCTGAGGCATTGCTTGTAGATATTTTGAGTTATTTTCTTCCTCATTTGTGTCTTGTGCATCTCTTCTATTATGGTAGCTCATTATGGCAAACTTCTTTGTTCTTTCTTTCAGGCAACTTCCTGACTTCAGATCTGATGTTAGGTCCATGTTCTGCATACTTTTGGAGGAAAATTCTGATTCTCTTGCTGCTTTTTTAGGGTATTGAGTATTGCTTTTTTAAGATCTCAGGAACAGACTGGTTACTTGCAAATTTTCAGTGCTCCCAAAGGAGTCTAATCCAGGAAGAAGTCAAATTGCTACCTCCCTGGTCTGAACTCTGCAAGTTCCTGACTTGAGTCTGAGACTGTAAAAGAAACTTGCTGTACTCTAGACCTTTATCAGCTATCAGTAAATTCTCTTGGTTCAAAATGGCAGAATTGTATGTTCCCCTTTTACCTGGGTTTCCTACTTTGGTTACTCCTCTGTAGGCTGTGCTTAGGAAATGAGATTCTGATTTGAGCCTGAGTCTGAACTGCAACACTACTGATGACTGCTGCTTTATAATACAGTTTTAGGTTTGGTATTACTGAGTCATCATTCTTGTATTTTTTTCATTGATTCTCTTGATATTCTTGATCTTTTATTCTTCCAGATGGGAATTTTGTTATTATTTTTTCTAGTTCTATAAAACAATGTTTTGACAGTTTGGTGTAGCACTGAACAAGTAAACTAATTTAGGCAGAGTAGTCATTTTTATTATATTAGCTTGGCCTAAGCCATGAGCAATTGATATTTTTCCAATTGTTTAAATCTGACTTCATTTATGTGAAAAGTGTTTTGTAATTGTGTTCATATAGTTCTTGGATTTGTCTTGGCAGATAGACCTCCAAGTATTTTATTTTGTCTACAGTAATTTTAAATGGAATTTTTCTATTTCTTGGTGATGGGCTTTGTCAGTAATATACAAAAATGCTGATGATTTATGTGGGTTTATTTTATATCCTGCAACTTTGCTAAAGTTGTTATTTGCTTCCAGTAAGTTTTTGGATGATTTTCTAGGATTTTCTCAGTATATCATTATATCATCTGCAAAGAATGATAGTTTTATTTCCTCATTGCCTATTCTAATTCCTTTAATTTATTTTTCTTATTACTAAAGCCAAAATTTCTAGTACAATATTGAATAATAGTAGTGATGAAGGACATCCTTTTTTCATCTCTGATCTTATTAGGAATGTGACTGAGCTGTACCATTCCTGCAGCTGCTACTGTCTAACTTCCTTTTTCCTCAACAGACCTCCCAGGGCATCTCTATTATGCTCCTCTCTCCCATGTTTACAGATCTACGGATCTCTGTTTGTCTCTCTATGCTGATCTGCGCCAGACAACGAGCTCATTATGGATTTCCATGTTAGGATTCAGTCTGGTTCAATTTATAGATCTGTTGGGAGAAGTTGTGGATGGGAGCTCAGCTACATGGATTCCTTCTATTCTGGGATCTTTGCTCCTGCCCCAAAGTGCTATGCAACCATAGACAGGGTATTCAAATGTCTGGCAGTGATATTTCAGTTTTTATCTGAGCTTGTGGCACAGCTGCCTATAACTAAAACGTAAAATTTAATCATTAATCATCTAGCAGTATGGTGTGGATGAAGCACTGAACTTGGATTTAGGATGACTTGGATTTACATCCTTAGTTACTTACCAGCAATGTTACCCTGAGCAAATAATATCTCAAAACTTTATATTACTTCATCTGTAAAATGGAGATAATAACACCTGCCTTTTTCAGTATTATATTAAAGTTCAAGTGAAACCATGTGAAATACTTTGCAAACCTTAAAATGCTATAGAAATGTCCCAAATGTGGACATCATTCTAATAGCTGTGAGCTATCAGACTTGAATTTTAATTGGCAAAATGTTTGTGGCATCCCTTTTTGTAGTGGCTAGAAACTGGAAAATGAATGGATGCCCATCAATTGGAGAATGGTTGGGTAAATTATGGAATATTATTGTTCTGTAAGAAATGACCAACAAGATGAATACAGAGAGGCTTGGAGAGACATCAGTTGATGCTGAGTGAAATGAGCAGAACTAGGAGATCATTATACACTTCAACAATGATACTGTATGAGGATGTATTCTGATGGAAGTGGATATCTTCAACATAGAGAAGAGCTAATCCAATTCCAATTGATCAATGATGGACAGAATCAGCTACACCCAGAAAAGGAACACTGGGAAATGAGTGTAAACTGTTAGTATTGTTTGTTTTTCTCCCCAGATTATTTTTTCCTTCCAAATCCAATTCTTCCTTTGCAACAACAATAATAAAATTCGGTTCTGCACATATATATTGTACCTAGGATATACTATAACATATTTAATATGTAGGGAAATGCTTGCCATCTAGGGGAGAAGGTGGAGGGAAGGAGGGGAAAAATTCAGAACAGAAGGGAATACAAGGGATAATGTAAAAAATTACCTATGCATATGTACTGTCAAAAATGTTATAATTACAAAATTAATAAAAAATTTTAATTGGCAGATATTGATCTAATAATTAACAAAAATGGTTAAACACAGAACAAAATATATAAAAAACATATTAGCTAAATCATTTGCAATTTCCTAAAAGGAAAAAAAATCAACACATTTTACTAAGATAATTTTATTGTTTTTATATTCCCTTGAATGGGCATAGGTGAGAAGAGTACCAGGCCTGGAGTCAGGAAGATTCATCTCCCTGAAGGAAAATCTGGCCTCAGATACTTTCTAGTTGTGAGATACTGGGCAAGTCACTTAATTCAATTTGCCTTGGTTTCCTCATCTGTAAAATGAACTGGAGAAGGAAATGGAAAACCACTCCTTCTCTTCGCCAAGAAAACTCCAAGTGAAATCTTGGAGAATCAGATATAACTGAGAAATAATAACAAATTCCCTCTGATCTTTTATATATATACTTTTTTGTTTGTTTTAAAATATCAGTGCCTGTGATTTCCTTGATATGGGTACTTTCCAGGGAGGAACTTTTCTCTGCCAATGGAGAACAGTGCATATTCCTCAATTTAGAGAATCTAAACCACTGTGACTAAGTGACTTCTTTGATCAGTTCTATAGCCAGTATGAATCAGTGGCTATCTTTTTGACTCTGAGGCCAGCTCTCTAGTTACTATGAACACTAATTCCAACTTGTATTTTGACTGCTTTTCTCTTCAAAACTACCAATTTAAAGGCAAGGAGGGAAAGCATTCCTATAAATAATAGAAGGTAAGCCTTATATTCAAGTAGAAATTTAGTCACAAGAAGCAAGAATAATATCTTTGCTAAAGGTAATTAAAAAAACAAGTTTGAAAATTGGTAAACTCAAAAGTCATACATTTTCTCTAGAAATCATGCATTAGACTCAAGACTACTTCAGACAATGACTGGCAACATGTTCTTTGAGGTGAGAAGCACATAAAGAATCTAAAAAGATTTTTTTTTTTTAAAGAACACTTCTAATTTTGAAATGGAGCTGGTCAATGCAACCTCTTCCTACATTTTTACAAAACAAAAGCCAAACTCTTGGGTGGTTTCTAGGCAACATAATAAAAGTCACAGTTTATACGCAACCAAAAGATAATATAGTTTTCCTACTCTACAATAAATCCCTTCAAATGTGGCACAGAATTAAGATTTTTTTTAAATAGAAAATATATTTATAGCTCTAATGACCCATAGAGGAAATAAGTGCCGGTCAAATAATTTATTCCTGAAAGCTTTCTTTGTCAAAAGTGGTTCTCTCATTGGGTAAATGATTTCACATTCAATCCAAAGATGTGTTTTTTTAAATATGTGAAAAGGCCACCAGATAGACCTCATTAACTTGACAACAATAGGAAAATCACTGGATTCCAGAAGCAGAAAATTTTCTGCTATGTGGAAACGTATGGTTCAGCTATTTTGCCTCTATCTCATTCTCTTTTCAAATTTAAATGTTTGGCAGCATGACTTCCAGGAGACTTGAAGAGTTTATATATATATGCATATATATGTGTGTGTATATATGTATATGTATATATAGATATATATGTGTATACATATTCATGAACACATGCAATATATATGTATGTGTATATGTATACATGTATATTTCAATCACTTCTGTTATCACTGGTGAGAAATCTGTTTCAGAGTCTTTTCAGTGTTCACAGTGCCATTGGCCTATCCTATTTCTTGGCTGAACAGCTGTCCAAGATGTAATTATGAAGTATTTTTGGAGTGCTATATATGACATACAGTATTTTGAAACAATTCATATAGTTAGGTATGTACTAATTATTGTTTTTAAGTTACTAATCCATATGACCTTCAAGGATCCATAAATATTTTTCTACGCCTACTATGTGCCAGATGCCAGGCTAAGCTCTAGAGATGCACAAAAAACCATTTCTAGTCCTAAAAGAACACACAAACTAATAGGAGAGACAACATGCAAAAAAATTATATATAAACAAGATGTACACAGGATAATCTAGAGATAATAGAGTGAAGAAGGTAGCATTAAGGGAAAGGTTTCTTGCAAAAAAGGTAGGATTTTAGCTGAGATTCAAAGAAGTCAGGGCATTTAAGAGGTGGAAATGAAGGAGAGATTTCTAGCAGCTCTCAAGGGAAATTCATTTCTATAGAGTAGAATACACAATAAATACATAAAAGAGTTCTACAACATAAATACAAGCTAAATTTTTTTGTGTGGTGGGGAGAAGACCAGTCATTATATTGTTCATTCTGGACCAACTCTTTGTGATCTCTTTTGGAGTTTTCTTAACAAAATTATCAGAGTAGTTTGCCATTTCTTTCTCTAGTTCTTTTTACAGATTAGGAAATTGATGCAAATGGTGTTAAGTAACTTGTGCAGGGTCACACAACTAGTGTCTGAGGTAGAATTTGAACTCAAGTTCTCCTGACTCCAGGCCTGGTGCTCTTCCTATTGTGCCACCTAATTGTCTTTCCAGTTAACTTTAAAGGGAATAGGAAAGATTTTAAGTAGAAGAGGGCTTCTTAAACTTTTTCCACTCGACCTATTTTTGCTCAAGAAATTTTTATGCAACCCTGTCTCAAATCTGAGCAGAGGTACTTCTGGAAGCATTCATGCATGCACCATGCAAAGTGCGCATGTTATGTGTTCAGAACCAAGATGGGAGTGAAGTGGTTCAATGCAATATGGACAAGCACTGCCAGAAACACCTTGGTTTCATTACACATTTGATTTTGAATTAATTTTTGATTGTTGCATTCAGAAATCTTTTACTTTTGCCAGATTTTTCAAGACCCCCAAATTCAACTATAGGACCTTCTATGGGGTCTTTACCCAGTTTGAGAAGATATGATGTAGAAGATAATATTTGATGAGACAACATTTCAAAACCTATTGGATACAACAAAAGCAGTAATCAGAAGAAAGTTATATTTCTAAATGCTTATAGTAGTAAAAGAGAAAGAATTGGATATGAAATTTTAAAAACTAGAAAAAGAACAAATTAAAAATCCCCAATTGAATACTAAATTGGAAATCTTAAAAATTAAAGGTGAGATTAATACAATTAAATGCTAGAAAGCCTTTGAATTAGTAAATAAAAGTAGGAATTGGCTTTATGGGGAAAAACACAATAGACAAAGCATTGATAATATGATTTTTTAAAAGATTAAAAAAAGCTATATATCACTAATATCAAAAATGAAAAGGATAAATAACCCCATTAATGAAGATGAAATCAAAGCAATTGTTAGGAATTATTTTGCCCAATTATATGCTAATAAATTTAACAATTTAAGTTTGAAGTAGAAGAATAGTTGCAAAATACACATAAACAGAAGAGGAAATAGAATATGCTAAAAAATCTATTTTAGAAAAAGAAATTGAATAGACCGTAAATGAGCTTCCAATGGGAAAAAACATTGAGATCTGATGGATTTACAAATGAATTCTACCAAACATTTAAAAATCAACTAATTCCAATATTAAATAAATTATTTGGAATAATAGCTAAAGAAGGAGTCCTACCAAACTCCTTTTATGAAACAAATATGGTTCTGATATCTACAAGAACAAAAACAGAGAAAGAAAATTTCATTGTTGAATATAGATGCAAAAATCCCCCCAAAAATATACTAGGTAGAAGATTATAATAATATATTACAAAGATTATACATTGTAATCAAGTAGGATTTATACCAGGAATGTGGGAATATTTTAACATAAGAACTATTAACATAACTGATTATATCAAGTATAAAAGTAACCAAAAACAATATCAATAGATATAAAAAAGCTTTTGATAAAATACAACACTCATGCTTATTTAAAACACTTGAAAGCATAGGTATAAATGCATTTTTCCTTAAATGATAAGAAGCATCTATCTAAAACCACCAACAAGCAAAATGGGAATAAATTAAAATATTAGGAGTGAAACAAGTATAGCCATCATCTCCAATATTATTCAGTACTATAATAGAAATGCCACCAATAGCTATAAGAGAAGAAAAAGAAATTGAAGGAATCAGAATGGGCAATGAAATAATAAAACTATCTCTTTTTTTGTAGATAATATAATGATGTAGCTGAGAAATCATAGAGATTCAACTAATAAACTAGCTGAAATAATTACTGATTTTAGCAAAGTAACTGTAAATAAAATAAACCACATAAACCATCAGCATTTCTATATATCACCAACAAAACCCCGTTAAAAGATACAGTAAGAAATGCCCTATTGAAAATAACTGTAATACAATAAAATATCTGGACATACACCTGGCAAAACAAATTCATAATTAATTATAAAACAGTTTTAAATACAAATAAAGTCTGACTTAAATAATGGAGAGATATTAATTGTTCTCAGGTGGGCAGAGACAGTATAAAAAATTGACAATTCTACCATATTTATTTGTTACAATCCAAATTAAGTTACCAAAAATTGTTTTGTTGACCTATAAAAATAATAAAATTTATTTGGAAGAACAAAAATTCAAGAACATAAAAAGAATGAATAAAAATGCAAACTTTAAAATTAGATGGATATTTGTTTGAGAGAAGACAGAGAATTTCTGGATGAATTAGGATTGATTTCTCTGAAAAAACACATATGGTAAAAAAAAATTCCCTAGTTAAAAAAATAAAAATGCAAAATGGGGAGGTTTAACAATACCAAATCTTAAACTGCATTATAAAGCAGTAATTATCAATGCTATCTGGCAGAATGGATTAAGAAATAGAAAGGTGGATAAGTGGAACATAATAGACACATAGTACATAATACTACAAATAATCATAGTAATGTTACATTTGAAAATTGTGAAGATTTAAACTTATGGGATAAGAATTCATTATTTAGTAAAAATTGTTGGGAAAATCAATAAGCAGTCTGGCATAAACTGAATATTCCAGGATAGGTCAAAACAAATACATGATATAAAGATATAAACCAACATATCATAAATAAATTAGAAGAAGATAAAGCAGACTTATGAATAAGAGAAATTTATGTATAATTGAGAGAACATTATGAAATGTAAAATGAATAATTTTGATTACATTAAATTAAAAAGGTTTTGTACAAATAAAATCAATATAGCTATGATTAGGAGAAATAAGAAAATTGAAGAAAAATGTTTATAGACAGTTTTTCGGATGAAGGTCTCATACCTCAAATATATAGAGAACTTTGTCAAATTTATAAGAATATGAGTCATTCTCTAGTTGATAAATGAGTGGGTAGTTTTTCAATGAAGAAATCAAAGCTATAACTATTGATTAGACAAATGCAAATTAAAACAAATTTTGAGATTTTTTCTCACATCTATAAGATTGGCTAAAATGATAGAAAGGGAAAATGACTAATGTTGAAGGGGACGTACAAAAATTGGGACACTAAAACACTGTTGGTCAAACGTTAAATTCTAGCCATGTTGGAGAGCAAGCTGAAATTATGCTGAAAGATTTATGAAACTGTATACTCTTCGACCCAGCAACATCACTATTATGTTTGTTTCTCATGATGATCAAAGAAAAAAGAAAAGAACCTCTATGTTATAAAATATTCTGGTGGCAAAGAACTGGAAACTGAAGGAATGCCTATCAGTTAGGAAATGGCTGAAAAAGTTGTAATATATTATTGTAATGGAATACTACTGTGCTTTAGGAAATGACGAGCAGGTTGATTTTAGGAAAAATCATGGAAAGACTTACATGAAGTGATGAAGAACGAAATGAACAGAACCAAAAAAAAAAAAAAATGAAGTTGCAAAAAGAATAAATTAGAGATAGAAGAGATTTGCTTGTAAAGAGACCAGTTAGAAGGACCAAATAGTTAGTTAGTCCAGGTAAGAGGTGATTAAGGCCTGAACTAAGATTGTGTCCATGTGAGTAAAGCAAAGGAAACATGTGGAAGAGTTAGTTTGGAGAGGAAAAATAACAAAATGTGGTAACTAACATATTATGTGCAGTGAGAGTGTGTGAGAAATAGTAAAGAATAATATCAATATTACTAACCATGGTGACTATAAGTATAGTAATTCTTTCTACTGGGGAAAAAAAGCAGGGAGAATTTAGAAGAGACTTTGGTTTGAGGAATAATTTCCATTATAGACATGTTCAGTTGAGATGCCTATGGAATATTTAGTTTGAAATGTCCAATAGGCAATCAATGATGTAGTATCAGAGCTCAGCAGAAAGCCTAGGGCTAGTTATATAGACTTGGGAATTAACCACACAGTGATATATCTTGTTTGTTCCTATAGTCAATGCTTACTCTATCCTGCCTTTTAAAAAGTTTTTTGGGGTAACATCATTTCTTATATTTCTGCACTCCAAGGTATCTTGTTTATGTCACAGTGACAATTGGTATTCCATTCCTTAAGTGAAGTTGAATTAGAAAATAATTCAAAGTTACTCATAATGTGTGTGCAAGAGTCCCTGGAATATTCCCATTTCTGTTGCTAGGTGGCAATCAACTTCCAGTGATAACTTACTAAGTAGATGTCAGTTGTTTACGTTTGGGATTCTAGAATCTTCAAGGAATTCTCTTGCTCAGCAAATAATACACATTTACTTCCTTTCCTCTTTGGGGTTTGAAATACTATTTTCTAAAGTGAAAATAAAAATGAATATTTGGGTTCATGGATTAGACTTGCCATATTATATTACAAATAACCCACTTACTGGTATCCTGCTACTAATCAAACCTGCCAGTGAATTCTGCTTTTAATTTTATAATAAGGTATTGAGAAAAAAGTGCTCCAACTCTGTCAATATCTTCAACAATGAACATTTACTTAGTGCCCCTGGATTCAAAGAAGCTTTCTAGATGTTCCCTTTATCTAAGATGATATATGTAAAACTGGAAAAAACCTCAGAAGCTACCTAGCCCAATCTCCTCATTTTACAGATTAGGAAACTGAGGCTCAGGGAGTTTGAATGACTTTTCCAGTCACACAGGTAAGTATCAGAGGTATAATTTGAAATATTCTTAACCCTTCTCTTCATCCTGCAGAGGAGATTATAGCAACATGTCACAAAACATTTCCCTCAATGTTTAGCACAAGTTTTGTCCCTTCCAAAGGGATCACCCTAACTCTAAGTAATATGTCCCCCTTCTTGGGCATCTGTAGCATTTAATTTCTTTTTCCATTAATAAATGTTATTTTAACTTTCATAGGCAGGAATGATCATTCAAACAAGTAAACAAAAACAAAATAAAATATACATGTATATTTGTGAGCTGTGTATACATTTGAACTGCTTCCCATATGTGGTAGAGGAGTATTAATGTGTAGCTCAAAGGGAGGCAGAATAGATACATCTAGCCTTTTCTCTACTCACTTTTCAGCAAAAGGAGATTAATTTCTTCTAGGAGGGGGCCACAGGAAGTGGGGGCTGGAAGCTTAGCCTACTCTGTTCTTCTTAAAGAAAGTGGATATGGGGCTAGAATTATATCTAAATATATCTATATATCTTTTAAGTGTTATTAGTCTAATGGGTATAGTTTTCAGATTCAGTTTTCAGGTTCAAGTTAAACTTCAGATTGATGTTTATTAGGTTAAAGAGGATCTGAACCATTATATCCAAGGTTTGATTCCTTTCACACTGATGCCAGTTCCATAATGAACATAATGAACAAAGAAAGCCATTTATCCAAGCCTATAATAAAACAGAAATCAGAAAAGGTATACATAGGAGACTATACACTAGGAAGAATGAACGTCTCTCTTCTGCTCCCCCTAATTCTGTCTTATTGCTCAGAAAATGCCATACCAATAGACTTTGGAACTTGGATTATATACAGGCAAAATCATAGTTCTTCTGCTATTCATTTTGTCCTTTAAAGAGGAAAGATAAAGGCAAAATCATTGGAAAACTGATTCCTTTTTATTAGATCTAACACAAAGAACTGGTTTCAACCTGCAAAAATCTGAACCATACAATTTATCTCCATTTGCCAAATCACAAAGCTCTAAATAAAGGCTTGTAAGCTAATCAAACCACTGAAAGGAAAAAAAAATAGCTTAAATAACACAAAATTAGAAAGTGATTGCAAATTTATTACTGAGTTTGTTGTTAACATATTTTGATAGGTTTTTTTTTTGCTTTTTCATTTTGTATCACTTCTACAAGTCATAATTCTTGAATTCTTCATGTTATTTCTTGCAAATCAATAATATTCTATTATAGTTATATTCAAATAAACAATTTGTACAGTTCTACATGTTGTAGAAATGTATATCTTATAAAAATTTTAAAATGCATTTTAGCTTGATATTTCCCTCCTATTCAATTATGAGTTCATTTCAATATCTATTTGACATGCATGTCAAAGATACATGTATTGATGTGATGATGTGCCAGCTATTCAAATAGATATCTATATAAAAAAGTATTTTCACCCCTTTGGCTTTTCCTGTGCAAAATTTTTAGGAGAGTTTTTTGGAGTAATTATGGAGTTCCATGAGGAAACTTTATAATATTCTAAGCTTTGATGCAATCATTCATGTTGTCTTTATACAACACCATCTGAATGACTTTATCATCTTTGGGGAATCCTCTTCTATTTGGATCCTGAGGAAAACCATTTGTGAGCAAACATATCTTTTTATTACTTGCTTAACATGAAAAATCTGAGATTAACTTAACAAAATTATATCTATGCTTATTTCATCAAGAATTTTATATGATCTTAACATATACATGATTCTTTGTTGTTAATTTGACATAGGGTAGAATATTAGAGTTAATCTATGTTTCTTAGATTAGAGATTTTGAATAAGTTTTCATGTTTGAGAAATGCCTTAATATTTATTTTAATTTTTTGAGGTAGCTAGATAGCACAGTGGCTGGATTGCCAGACATGGCACCAGAAAGACATGAGTTCGATTTCTACTTCAGATCCTGGGCAAATTAAAAATCTGTCTTCTTTTGTTTCTTCATCAGTAAAAAGGGGATAATAATAGCACCTATCTCCCAGGGTTGTTATGAGGATAAAAAAGATATTTGTAAAATTATTGGGAAATTTTAAATAATTATAAGTATTAATAGTATTTGTATTTATTATCACTGACATCACTATTGTTATCAACAGAATAGGCTTATTAGTTAAAATCAATTATTTTGAATCATTATATTATCTTAGCTATTATTAATAGTATTCTTCATCTAATTTCCTACTAAAGAATGACTATTATAAATAAAGTGTCAGTCTTGTAGAATTTTTTATTCTGAACTTTTATCAGAAATGCTTAGCAATTTTTCCTTGTTTTCTTTTTCTGGTTACATAACTTTTTGTTGTGCAGAAGCTTTTTGTTTTTATATCATTGTTAGTTGAATTAATCTATCTTGATTTTTATAATTACCTCTAAGTTAAAGATGGTTAAAATTTTGTGCTCTTTCTTTAACTGTAAAATAATAAATAATAAAAATAAAATAATAAATTGTCTTCTCTTTATGATTAAAAAAATAGATCATTGATTCATTTGAGATTGTGATGAATTATGTGAAATGATGGCTTGCTCTTAATTTTTGCCAAGTTGCAATTTGTCTTTCCCAATAGTTATTGTTGAATAATGAATATTTTTTCCTCTGGGTTTTGTGACACTGGCTTTGTCAAACACTATTCTACTATATGTATTTGCTTTCAACTCATTAATTATCTATTCCTGACCTATTTTTCTATTTTTATACAGTATAATTACTGCTGTTTAGTATATTTTAAGACTTAAGAGTACAAATTTCTCTTTTTCCAACCCTTACTTTTTTATAATTTCCTTTGATGGTCTTTATTTTTTGTCCTTCCATATCAACTTTGAAATTATTTTACACAATTTTATGCAGTCTATTTTACACAGTTCTATGAAATATTTCCACTGCAATTTTGATCATGATAGCAAAATATTTGTAAAATGATTTGAGTAATGTTTCTTTAGCCTGACCTTATAATTTACATAGAATATTTACTTATTAAGTTCTTTAATTTCTGTAAAAAAGAATTATACTTGTCTTTTTATAAATCTTATGTATATTTTGGTAGGCTACTTACAATATATTTAATATATTTTTTTCATGCTTAAAAAAAGCTTTTTGAGAAATTGGCACTCAGATAATATCATAGGAATTCATTTGGAAGGATCTACAGAGGCTATGGAGTTCAACATACATTTGATAAGAATCTGCTTTTTGATATAATCTGCCAAGTGTTTTCTTGTTTGAAGACTTCCTGGAGTGGCATTAGGCAGCAGTAATCAGGGCAGAGCTGCAGTGCTCAGACAAGGACAATCCAGTTCTATGGGCTCTGTAATCCCTAACACCTTGTCTTGAGATACCAAAGTGCATCCTAGAAATCCAATATTCTGAACTTCAATGATTTAGGGATCCACCTGAGAAGGTGGAAATCAGAGCAGGAACCAGGGAATCTAAGGGAAGATCAGGCAGAGATAATCAGCTCTCTAAAAAGAATAATTGGAAACACAAACTGATCTGGTAGAAAGCCCCAATTCAGGAACTAAGGCTATAGAGATGAATACATTTTTTAAAAAACCCACAAAATTATATTAAAAATTATTACAATTATAGAAATGCCTCCACAGAAGAATCCATTATATCTGAAGCAGTGACAAAGGAAAAAATAGATTTTCCACAAGAACTACATGAATAATTAGAAGAAATGAAATAAACACTCTGGAGGAAAGAATTCGGAGAATAAGTAGTTGAGAAGATATAGTGATGACCCTTATCCAAGAAATAGACTCACCCCAAACTAGAAAAGATTAAAGAGAAATCAATGACTCCATGAGATAACAAGAAACATTAAGATGAAAAAATCAAAAGATTGAAAAAATAGAAGAAAATATGAGATATATGATATCATAACGAGAGTACAAACCCACATGGAGAGCCTATTTCCAGAAAGGCATGATGACATGAAACAGTAAAGATTTGGAGCAAGTGAAGACATCATGTAAGTGGCTCGGCTTTCTTGGTGATGTGATTTAAAGGAGTCTGCATCTTTGACTGGATATAGAGCCAGAAGTAGTTATAGAGCAAAACTGGGGTGCATTTAAACAGGCATTTCTAGTGCATTTCTGTAGGGTCTCCTCACCTCCTCAGCTGCTGACAATGGAGAAGGAGGACAAAATGCTGAGTTCTTTTGGTAGAAAAAGGATCATAAGCTCCCTTATTCTCTGCACAAAGCTAAGAATACATAACCTTGCTATTGCTCCAGTTTCTCTTGTGTTCATTCTTTCCTGCTTCTAGGCAAAGGAAAATAGAGATAGCTATAAAACTGTGAATTTTGAAAGATTAGAACAGCAAACTACCAAAAGGTCCAGGAATGGAGTCCGTATCAGGTTTTGCACCCAGCTTGTCCATCATTAAGCTCCCAAATTGAGAAATGATTTTCAGACCTAGCTCATCCACAAGAGGTCTGAGGCTTCATCTAGCAATGATGCTTCATTTGTTGCTGTGGTTGTTGTTTTAACATTTTGCAAAATTTTGAGTTCCAAATTCTTTCTCTCGTTAACCCTTCCCCATTTGTTGAGAAGGCAAGTAATATGATACAAGTTATATGTGAAGGCATGAAAATATTTTTATATTAGCCATGTTGCAAAAAAAAAAAACCTCCAAGAAAAATAAAGAAAATGACAAACAATATACTTTGATCTACATTCAGAGTTCAACAGTTCTCTCTTTGGAGGAGGATAATATTTTTCATCATACCTTTGAAATTGTCTTGGATCATTGTTCTCAATCAGAATAGTCAAATCTTTCATAATTGATCAATATTATAATATCACTGCTACTATATATACTGTTCTTGGTTTGTTTGGTTTTTTTTTTCATTTCACATATAAATATTCCCAGGTTTTTCCTGAAACAAGTGATACCACATTTGGTTGTGAACTTGGTGAGGGTAATAATAGGTAGAAACTGTCAAGTCTGAGTCTACTTTCCCCAGAGACTGAGATGGGATAAATAATAGTGAGGTATTGGGAGAGGAAATATTTATACTTCTGTTCTTTGTTGTATCTTTAAAGTAAAAATCTCTTTGTAGAAGATAGATAATATTAATTGGTTAAATGGAACTAGGGAGGTAGTCACTAGCTGTCAACAGTGAGATAACATAGTGGAAAGGGGCCTCAACCTGATAACATTAAAGAAAAGATACCCCAACCCCTGAGGAGAACTCCTACAATGCTGAGGAAAAAATGTATCCCTCCTCATTCAGGAAGAGTGAGGTTCCAAAGTCATTGCTACTTCAAAAACAATTGACTTGGAAAACATCAAGGAGAGATAATACAAGAAACATTGGAATCTGTGAAAAACATGATATTAAAACAACACAAAAAAAAATCTGGACATTTTGTTTCAAGAAGTTACAAATGAAAACTGTCCCTATCTATTAGTATTAGAGGGCAAAGTAAAAATAGAATCCACTGATCTTCTCCTAAAGGAAACCCAGGAGGAAAAATTCCAGGAATGTCAGGGCCAAAACCCAGAGTTCTCATATCAAAGAAAAAGAATTGTATACCCACAAAAAAAGCAGTTTAAGTATCAAGGAACCACAATTAGGATCATATAAGATCTGGCAGCTACATAAATAAGAGGAAATATTGGAAAACATTTTTCCAAAATGCAAAAGAATATAAGCTTATATCCAAGAATAGCTTATCCAGATTCATTCATTCAATCATTCATTTATTTTTTTTGGACTAGGTGAAAGAGGCCTCTCTACCTAGTATTAATCACTTAAATAGTTGTAAGTTCAGTAAAACTGCTGAAGACCTTTACTTAGAAAACCAGAATTCCTCAGGGAGGGGAGGTTTGGGTTGGTTCTGTTTTAAAGATTGGAAGAGAGGGTAAAAATAAGGGATAGTAAAAAGAACCACATTAGTGTTGAAAGGAGGAAGAAAAGAGGCAGATCTTTTATTGTTATAATTGGGCTGCATGAAAAGATAGACAAATATGGAAGAAGGGATTAGGGATTGGGCCTCAGATGAACTTGTCTGTTTTCTTAAATGAGCAAAGAAAGATTGAATAGGCACACACTGTTAGGTGTAGAAGTATATCCAACTCAACAGGGAAAAAGTGGGGATGGGGTGGGGGAGGATTAGGACAATGGAAAACACAGGGAAGGAGTAGTTACAAATAAAATAAACTTCCTGATCCTGAAGAAAGGATTAAAAGGGAAAAAAAAAGAACTAGAACCCAAAGCTTGTCTCTTACATAAATGAGGAATGATTGAGCAAATTGTGGTACTGTCTATACATATAAGGGAATTTGATGATTCCTTAAGGAATAATGAAAGAGATGATTTCAGAGAATCTTAGCTAGTATAAACAGATGCAAAGTGAAGTGAGAAAAATTATAAGAATAATTAATATATAAGGATAACAATATTGGAAAGAAAAATATCTTTGAAAGTTTTAAGGACTCTGAACAATACAACCATTCAAAACATGCTTCCCAATAAACTGGGAAAAAATGATAAAGGCCTCATTTCTAAAATATATAGAGAATTGACTCAAATTTATAAGAATTCAAGCCATTCTCCAACTGATAAATGGTCAAAGGATATGAACAGACAATTTTCAGATGAAGAAATTGAAACTATTTCTAGTCATATGAAAAGATATTCCAAGTCATTATTGATCAAAGAAATGCAAATTAAGACAACTCTGAGATACCATTACACACCTGGCAAATTGGCTAAGATGACAGGAACAAGTAACGATGAATGTTGGAGGGGCTGTGGGAAAACTGGGACACTGATACATTGTTGGTGGAGTTGTGAAAGAATCCAACCATTCTGGAGAGCAATTTGGAACTGTGCCCCAAAAGTTATCAAACTATGCATATCCTTTGATTCAGCAGCATTACTACTGGGTTTGTATCCCAAAGAAATACTAAAGAGGGGAAAGGGACCTGTATGTGCAAGAATGTTTGTGGCAGCCCTTTTTGTAGTGGCTAGAAACTGGAAACTGAGTGGATGCCCATCAGTTGGAGGATGGATGAATAAATTGTGGTATATGAAAGTTATGGAATATTATTGTTCTATAAGGAACGACCAGCAGGATGATTTCAGAAAGGTCTGGAGAGATTTACATGAACTGATGCTGAGTGAAATGAGCAGAACCAGGGGATGATTATACACTTCAACAACAAGATTATACAATGATCAATTCTGATGGACTGGGCTCTCTTCAACAACGATGATTCAAATCAGTTCCAATTAATTGTTCAGTGATGAAAAGAGCCATCTACACCCAGAGAGAGGACTGTGGGAACTGAATGTGGTTCACTACATGCATTTTCACTCTTTTTGTTGTTGCTTGCTTGCATTTTATTTTGCTGCTTCTTTTTTTAAAAATTGGTTTGATTTGATTTTTCTTGTGCAGCACAGTAATTGTATAAATATGTATGCATCTATTGGATTTAAGATATATTTCTACCATTTTAAAACATATATTGGACTACTTGCCATCTAAGGGAGGGAGGGCGTGGGGGAAGGAAGGGAAAATTGGAACACAAGATTTTGCAAGGGCTAATGTTAAAGAATTGTCCATGCATATTTTGAAAAGTAGAAAGCTTTAATAAAAAAAACAACAACAACAACAACAAAAAAAAACATGCTTCTAGAGGGTCTTATCATGTGACCCACTTCTGTTAAAGATGCAAGAACATATAATTTTGGACATAGGCACTGTTTTGCTTGACTATCTTTATTTGTTACAAGGAATGACTTTTCCCTCTTTTTTTTTCCTCTTAATTTTTAATGGGAAGGATTTTGGAGAGGATGGTTAGCAATATTTTTCTTTAAATTTTTCAATAATGTCCAATTCTTCATGACCCCAGTTGAGGTTTTCTTAGCAAAGATACTAAAGTAGTTTACCATTTCCTTTTCTAGCTCATTTTTTACTCATTAGGAAACTGAGCCAAACAGGGTAGGGGGTCACACAGATAGTAAGTGTTTGAGATGAGCTTTGTACTCAGAAAGATGAGTTTTTCTGACTTTAGGCTTAGTGTTCTATCTAGTGAGCTACCCAGTAGCCCATAGCTAGCAATACTGATGCCTGATGCCAAAAATCAGAGAATTTTAAAAAATGCCCCCAAAAACAAAACAGAAAAGCAGAAGGAAGCACAAATAGGCAGAATAGTTTTGAAAGTAATCTGTGAAAGTTATTATATCTTTTTTTAAAAGTAAGTGGTACAGAATAGAGGTTCACAGTATCATGTAGAATGCTCCTTCTGTGTACTGCTTATATTAAAAATTTCCTTTTTTGTGTTTAAATTCAGAATTTTTTTTTAATTAGTAGGGGGAAAAAGGAAAAAAAAACTTTGTCTTCCAATATGTTAAAATTTTGAACTTTATGTCATTTGCAAATGTCACCTTTTAGTCAATTTTTCTACCAAATTTTTTTCTTTTTTTTTGTTGATGGTGATATATAGAAATTTGATGATTTTATGGGCTTATCTTCTATATCACTTCTTTGCAGAAACTACTCATTATCTGTTTAATTTTTTTTTTTCATTTCTCCTCTAGGATTTTCTAAATTAACCATCATAATGTTTGCTTCCCTCTTTAGCTTCCACCTGTTTAGCCTCCTCCTAACCTTTATTGCTTTAATTCTTTTTTTATGTTGCAATTATCAACATTTATAGTTTTGTGTCAAATAATTAATGATGAGAACAAGCAACTTAATTTATCCCTGTTCTTAGGGGCTAAGGTTCTAAGTTTTCTCTGTTTCAAAAAATTCTGGTTTACAGATTTAAATATAGATTTGTTGTATGGAGAAAAAAATCACTTTATTCTTATGTATTTTCTAATTTCTTTTTTTTTTTTTTTTTTTTTTGCTGAGGCATTTGGTGTTAAGTGACTTGCCCAGGATCACAGAGCTAGGAAGTATTAAGTTTCTTATGCATTTTTAAACATAAAGGAATATTAAATTTTATTAAATTATTGAAGAGTTTCTGTATCTATTGATGATAGATTTAAAAAGTTGTTTT
This sequence comes from Sminthopsis crassicaudata, assembly GCF_048593235.1. Taxonomy (NCBI): domain Eukaryota; kingdom Metazoa; phylum Chordata; class Mammalia; order Dasyuromorphia; family Dasyuridae; genus Sminthopsis; species Sminthopsis crassicaudata. The sequence goes on along the minus strand of NC_133618.1, from coordinate 481,218,205 downwards.
TAAGAAGAGAGGAACATAGTATAAGGAAAAAAGTTAGAACTAGAATAACTCTTTATATAAAGAACTATTTATATCTTACTTCTGTCATTTTATTTAGTTTGAGTTTGAGGCACACCCATTCAGGGATTAAGGCTTGTTGCTTTGCTTAAAAAAGCCAAGGTCTTCCACTGCATCCAGGTCCATCTCCAGTCATCCTGATCTATGTCTGGCCACTGGACCCAGATGCTCTGGAGTGGAAAATGAGGTAGGTGAGTTTGCCAGCCCTCCATCAATCCAATTCACTTGCATGTCATGGCATCACATCCCTGATGTCATCGTCCTCTTCAAAAACAAAGGACAGAACAACAACACTTTACTAGCTAAATTTCCACAAGCAAATTATCTAATTTCTATTTCTTCACCTCTAAAAGGGGGACAATGTCTATAATACAAACCTCATAGAGTTGTTGTAAGAATCAAATGAAATAATAAGTGGAATGCATTTTGTAGTCCTTAAAGTGTTTTGTAAATGTTAATTACTGAGATTTATTATGCTATTGTTTTTCCTTCACATCAACCTAAAATTCTTGGAATAAATCTAATTTGATCATAATAAATATTTGTGTGATTTATTGCTGTATTCACCAATTTTATTTGATTTTTTTTGCACTCTCAGAAGTGGTTAATATTCATTCCCTTTCCCTGAGGTTGTGAAGAATTCTTTTCTCATTTGTGATGTGGTTTTAAAAAAATTATATATATATATATATATATATATATATTTAGGTAATTGACCCATTTGGGACATATTATAGTGTACCAAATAAGATGTTAATCTATTTCTATTTAGTCAATAAGCATTTATTAATGTCCCATCAAGTGGTAAGATGCTGTACTAAGCATTATAAATACAACTATGAATACAAATTCACATACCAGTTCTATTTTAGCTTCTGTCACTTGACACTTAACTAGCTGTATGACATTAGACAAGTCACTTAACCCCATTGCCTTCTTCCCTCCTCCCCCAATAGTAACTGCCCTCAAGGAATTTACAGTCTAATAGGGGAAGACAACACACACACACACACACACACACACTCTCTGAAAAAAGGCTGAAAAAGGAAGAGAAGGAGGAGGAGCATTGTGGAGAATTCAAGAAAGTCCTTCAAGCAATGCAGTCAGGTGAGAAATGAGGGAATGTCTGTGAGGATCTCTATATTTATATAAAGCAAAAATTCTCAATGGTTAAATATCTACTGAATTTATTTATACCTTGTTCAAGGCACTGTACTAGCTTTGCTTCTTTGAATTCTGGTGATACCATGACACTATTGAACTCAATAGACAGAATGTTCAACGTGGTCTCAGGAAGACCTGAGTTAGAATCCTGCTTTAGATACTAGTTGTGTGATTGGGAAAATTACTTAAACTCTCTTACTCTCAATTTTTGTAATTTGTAAAATGGGAATAATAATAGTATCTATCTCATAAGGGTCATTGTGAGGACCAAATGAGAGAACATGAAAAGTGACTGGTGACCTTAAAGCACTTTATAAATATTGGTTATGATTATTTTATAAAATGTGAAATCTGAAAACTAACAGAAAGGTTGCTTTAAAAAAATAATCAATGTGACTATATATTCAAAACTATTAAAAGAGAAATTAGTGTTCTTATTTCCCAAAGCTCTGTTCTGAGCTGTCTTCTGTAGAGAGCTGTAGAAATGATAATTAATCTTATCAGTTCCCAGGAGTTCAATGATCATTTCTAATTGAATAAGTCTGATATCTAATATCTGGTCCTAATCTCTCTTCCTAACCCCAGGCTTGAATTGCCAGAAATACATATACCATAATATGAAAGAGTGAACAAATCTGAAGAAGATCTATAAAGGGGCATACACTGAGGGAATGCAAATGGCCAGGAAAGATGTTTGGAAGGGCAATTAAATTTATTTTTTACTTTGAACTTAAATACTCCCCAAATGGTATTTCCATATACCCAGCAAAACACATAAAAAGTATTGTATGTCAATTTATGAATCTTGATTTTATACTACTCAGCTTGTAAAGTATATACATTTTATATATTTAGAAACTGCACTGATTTTCTGTGCTTCCTTAACGTTCTATTCTCTTCTATGCCCTTCCTTTCCTCCTTCCTCTCCTCCTCCTCTTCTTCTTCATTCTTCATTCTTCTTTTTTCTTTTTTTCTTCTTTTCTTCTTTCTGCAGTCCCATGAAGCTCACAACACTGCCACCAAATTAGAGTAAAATATAATTAGGAAATATTTAACAAAATAAATAAAAATGCAACAAAACATAGATAATGAGTTTTCCAAGTCAATCTGTGATCCACAGAATTTCTATTTGACTTTGACTCTACTGCTCTATCCATACAGAGCTGACTTGTTATGCAATAAATGGATTTCAGATGTCTCAGGATTACCCCAAATCTGGTAAATTTACCTGTGTGTTTTTCTGTGTTTTTCTCATTTGTTTCACAAAGCTTCTAAAAGCGTCATAGTCTTTATCTTAAACTTCTCTGTGCAAGCCTGATTGTAGAGTTGGCAGTTTCTTATGGGGCGGCTTTCAGCATTTGCTGGGCTATCTGAAAAGGAGACACCTGCTACTTGTGTTACTTAGTAACCAAGTTGATCCCACTCTCGCACTTGTGGCTAAATGTGGTACAGGGCCTGGGTCCAGACTCTGGAGCAGGAAATAGAATATAATATCCATCACTAGGGAAACAATGGCCTAGGTTCCTGATTTAACCCTGTGCTAATGAAAACAGTTCACTGAGCTGGTCAGCAGAGAAAGGGATTGCAGTCCTGAGTGATTAGGGAGGGGGTTAGTGTGGCTGTCCGGTTCTCAGTTTTCTCCTGAGTACCCTTGGTTATATCCTTGGGCAAATCACACAGCTACCCCAGTTCTTAGTTTACTTGTTAGTAAGATGGAGGTGATGCTACTTACCTATATCACTGAGGAATTATGAAAGCAAATATTTCAGAAAGACAATTTGACATCCATGGATGGAAGGCGGTATGTAAGTGCAAATAATATGTTTATTTTTAAATGTAGTTAGAGTGCTTTCAGCAAAAGTGCTAAGTAAGTGACTGATCCAACCAAATGAAACAATTTTGGGAACCAATAAAAGGATATAGTGTAAGGAAGAGGGGAGATAACCTAAAACAAACTAAATGTTAAAATTTCTTGTTTTTATGAGTGAATTCATTGACCATTTTGTGTTTGTTTTTTGGAATTATTCTCCAAAGTTTCTATTGTTGTTCATTCGTAAACATCTTTGGCATCATTTTGATTTTTTTTTTGGCAAAAGTTTTTCAACTTTCAAAAGCAAAAACATCTCCAAACCAAAAACATAAGGCAAAATGAATTGAAAAGTGAAGTTTGTGTATTCTAGAGGAAAGGATTGCATTTATTTGGTAAATTGTTAAGAGGAAGCTTTGTTCCACCAAAAAGAAAAATCAGGCATAGTTACCATTACTTTGGTTTATTTCCTTCATGGAAGAAATTCTCAGCCTCATTAATTACTATTTATGTATCTTCAGTTCATTAAAGTCTCTACAATTAACATGCAGCTTTCGTGCCATTCCTGAACATCTTAGTTTCCTGCCAAGTTGGGATCTTTGAAGGAGTTAGTCAATCATTTATAAGTTCCTTTGGTCAGTTATACATTTCTCTGGTGTGTGTTATCTGCCCAGGACATTTTTAAAAAATAATCCAGGTATGCATTGACCATAATTCTTTTTCAAAATTTTATAATAGCAAGAGTCCTGCCTTAAAATTTTAAACTTCTTATTTTGAAGGTATCCTGATTCTTTGTAATGGAGGAAAACTCTGGTGGGGTTTCAACCTTTATTATGGGATCACTTGATGGAAGGGTCCAAAGAGACATTTTGTAGGATTCTCTTCTCTTCTTCCTTTTATTCCTTTGTTTTGGAGATAGTAATTGTGCAGGAGTTACTATATATTTGCTGATTACCTGCAGTATGAGACATTGTCATCTATTATAATTGATATATAAGACTTCAGGATTTACAAAAGGTTCCATATACATCATTTGATCCTAATAACAAATCTGGCAGTTTGGTGTTATTATAATCCACATTTTACAGATGAGAGAATTGAGGTTCTGAAAATTAAATTACTCACCAAAGGACTGCAAAGCTAATAAGTGTTTCAAGTGGACTTTGAACGCAGCTATGCCAAATTCCATGTCCAATACTTTATCTAATACTATAGTTAAATGTTAGTATGTTTTCTAATCCATCCTGTCTATCCCTGTCAAATTAATCTTCCTTAAATACTATCCTACTCAAGAACTTCCAGTGACTCTCCATTGCAGGCCAAATCAATTGCAAATTACTCTGTCAAGTTTTCAAGGCTTTCCCATAATCCATATTATTCTGGCCAATCAAATTCTCTCTTCAGCCATCTGCTTTGCCAGGTGAGCCTCCTCATAATCCTAGACCATTACTGCCTTTCTTGTTTCTTTTCCTTTAATTATGTCATCCTCTTTACCTGTATTCCCCCTCCTTTCTGCCTATCCAAATTCTGCCCAAAGCCATCTCATTCTTTGGGAAGCTTCTGTGCTCTGATTATTCCTTGACCTACTTATCTTTGACTTCTTATAGAATTTATAATTTATACCATACAATTTATATTTTAATACCATCTAAATTATTATATCCTATCAAAATGATCTGCTTTGATGTACAAAACCTCCTCAGTCTTTTAATGCCTCACGATGGCATGAAGGTGATTCTGATTTCTCATAAGCTATGCTTGTGGAGGTCATGAATTCAATTATGCTAGAGAAACTTTGTGTGAATTTATTGTCTGTCCATGAACCAACTCAGCTAAGAACAGAGGGGCTCATCATCAGAAGGATAGTTACTTGCTAATCATGGCAACAATTGAATCAAAAGTCCATATTGCTCATGAATCTTCATGAATCCCTAGTATTTACCAAATATAATTTAGATTTCTCTGCCCAGTATCCAAAGTTCTCCACCATCTAGAGGTATTCTATCTTTCTAGCCTTAACTCATATTATTCTATATTCTAGTCATAATAATTGACTATTTGCTCTCTGAATGTACCCTGTACTATCCTGTGTTCTTGCCCTTTTACATATTATTCCTTATGCTTGGAATGCCCTCTAATATTTTTAGAACTCACCAAAAATGTCACCTTCTCCATGAAGCCTTCCTTGAGTTTCCAAGGCAGCAAGAATCGTGGATCTCATATGGCACCTTGTTTTGTAACTATAATGAGATTTTCCTGTGTTAATAGTACAGCATGTGCATCCATGCTTGTGTCTTATTCTCCTACTGAATTATAAACTTCACGAGGACAAGGACCCTGTTTTATCTCAACTTTTAAAATAACAGGTAACAATATAGAGCTTTATTATTGACAAAAGTGCTTTCCTCTAGAATCCCTATAAAAAAGATAGTGCAAGTACTATTATTCCCATTTCACAGATAAGGAAAGAGAGGTTAGAGAAGCAAAGTGACTTTTTAATAGTCACATGCTAGTAACCTCAGAGGTAATATTTGACCTCAAGCCTTCTGACTCCCCAGCCAATGAATCTTCCAGATATCTCCTACCCTATCTCTGTATATGCTGTATACATGGATACACATGTTATACACAGTGCTCTGTATACATTAAGAGTTTGTTGAGTGAATGAGTGAATGCACTTTCCTCTATTATTTGCTGTTGTTACTTGCATGAGTGATATTTTTTCACTCCAACTGGACTTTGAATTCCCTGTGAGCAGGGGCCAAGTCTTATGTCTCTCTTTTGACTGCAGTGCCTAGAACACTGTTGGTGCTGGTGGTCATGTGGAGGGAGCAGCTAGTAAGTACTCAGCAACGATTTATTGATGGATTTAAGTGAAACTTTGGCCTTTTAGGAGCCATATAGTTACGTGGATATGTTTATAATCTATTTTGGTTTTCTTAAGTGCCATATCATAACCCATTCAACTTTATAATTTACAGTCACCTGCTCTTTGTGAAGGTTGATTATATGCTAGATAAATTGCATATAAGAGCTCTCGCCAGTGATGGGAATGTGAGAGATCCAGTACAATGTAATTTGGGGCATTTCCAGCCTTAACAGCATGCATGTGATTTAATTGAATATGGCTAAGGATCCCAGACCCAATAATTTTAATTTCCATCACTCTTCACTCAGAGGAGCCAATTCTAATTACAGACTTTTCCCCACATGCATTTCTTGGTTTCATCCTGGCAGAACCTTGACTCTTGCTTAATAACTTTCTGGATGACTGGGCTTGGCTCAATGTGGGGAAATTTGCCTGTAATTTAATAAGTAAACTGTATTGGTGTACAATCTTCCTCAGCTTCTTCATGCCTACAGCATCTTTCCACAGACATCAATAACACCTGGAACCTATGGTGTACTGACTACCTCACTCCACCCTACCTGCAAGAGTAATTGGCCCACCTCCCTTCTCCACCAAAGCCTGAATAATTAGTTGCTTAGTCCACAGAAGCTCTGAGCTTCTATAAAACAAAATGTCTTCTTGCCTTTAAGATTTCCTAGGCTAAAAGAAAATGAACTGAAGTTAGCTTCCTTTTTTAAGGAGAAAGGGATATAATTGAAGAAAGAGGGCTATATTTCTTTCTCCACTCCTTATATCAAAATTTATCAGTCCCGTATTCTATTATCTCAGAACCTTACTTTGTACTAAGGGATGGTTATCCAATCTGAAATACTAATTTTGACTAAGCCGTTAATGGGCTAATACACTACTTTCCCCAGATGAAATATTTGTCTTTAAATAGGGGCCTTATAGAAACATAATTTCTTAATCTAAAGATGCAGCTTTAATGATGTGACTATATTCACCATATATGTGTATACACACACACACACACACACACACACACACACACACACACACACACACACAGTAACAACAAGTCAGAGAGGGAGATATTTGGGACCTAGATGACATTTTGGATAACCCTTCAGTTAAGCTATAAAAGCATTTGCCCACTCCAAGGGCCAACTCTGTGAATAATGTCATCAACATTCCTTTTTCTAAATCTTAGAGACAGGAAGGAATAATTGCCTGAAGCTGACTGAGTACATCCAGGAGGTACAGCTATGGGATAAAGGTGTTTTAGGGTATCAGGTCACTTCTGTTCTCTCCCAGCCCCGGAAAGGCAAAACCATAACAATTTTTACCACATGTATTGAAAATTCCTTCTTGCCTTTTTGGGGTTGTTCATTCCTGTCTGGGTGAGAGGGAAAACTGGCCTAGACTTCACAAAGTTGTGTGATTGATATAATTGTACACAGAGCTTGAAAAACTCACATTGCAATATCACGAGAGCAAATTTTCCAGATCTGGTTTCACAAGATAACAATTTTCCTTATGTTTTCCAAGCAGAAGCTTCTTGTCATCATAAACACAGACAATTTCAACTTTACTAAGAGAGAGAAGGAACATCTTATTCACCCATTTCCAAGGATCTTTTGTGTTCTATTTAGGATGCAGCTTATATATTGCTTTTTGTCTGAAAAGAGAAAGTAAGGAAACACCTGAATGTTCTTGAGGAATCTAAATCAGTAGGCTCAGAGGGTGGAGAATTGGCACATGTAGTCACTAAGTCCCTATCAGTGATCTCCAAAAGATCACAATATGTATGAAGAAATGATTCAGAATTACAGAAGGACACTGCCCTCCTTTTCCAAAGGGAAGATAATAGAATTTGCAAATGACAAGTCAATATACTTGATATAGTGACTTTTGGAAAAATTCTCATATGTATCATTGAAGGAATGGGTGAGAGAACAACTAGAAAAGGAAGCAAAGAGTGATTACAAAGAACCAGAACAGCTTTATTAAGAATATTAAGAATAATTCATGTGAGATTTGATCAAACTTTTTTGAACAATACAGTGATTGGAAGGAGTGCAAAATCTAGAGTCATAGGACTGAGGTTTGAGTCTTAGCTCCATCACTCTGTACTTTAATGAGATCTCTCAACCTTTTGGGGCTTCATTTGTAAGATGAAGGGACTGAACAGCTTTATGTGTCATTTTAGCTCTGGTCTCTTATTTTACAGTATGATTCTATGATCATGTAAATAGGAACTTCTGCTCATCAATCTTTAGGCTAACACAGAAAAAGTGAACAACTAAGAAAATTTTTTGTTTTATATATACATATACATTTTCACACAAACACACATCAAGGGAGATTGCTTAAAATCAAAAGCATGAACACAAGAAGAATAACATTGTCCCCCATATACTTTTCAATATGTTATGATCATATCATCTCTGTCAAAAATCTCTAAATTTCAAATTGCTGTATTAGCTTGTTTTTTTTTTCCCCCATGATACAATTTTCTATTATCTTTCCAGAATGGATGTATAAACCATTGCCTAACCCTAGTATTTACAATTCCTAATGAAGTATCATCTCCAAATTTAATTAGTGCATTTTTACTTCTCTTGCCAGAATATTCATGATAAAACAAAGCCCCGGTTTGCTAATGATGTGCCCTATACTGTTTTTTTTTTTTTTTATTTATTTCTCACAACTTCATCCCTTGTAAATTTTTCCTCCTAAACTTTCCATATTATCTTTTTATTTTAAATTACTGTGAACTTATATCTAAAATCAGGTGGATTAATTTGTCAAATAAGTGCTTCTGCAACATTTAAAAAAAAAGAATTGGTCATTCTAGGCTAACCTAGTTTCCCTTTTTGATAAGCTTATTAGGCTATTCAATCAGGAAAGTGCTATCAATACAATACATTTTGATTAAATTTAATGATATTTTAAAAATGTTTGTTGATTTAAAAAATATTACTGACACTTTCTAATTCCTTGTTCTCTCCCAGTAATACTTTTCTTTCTTACTAAGAAAAAGTTAGGCAAAAAGCAAAAAAATAGACAGAAAAAAATTATGTGACCATATCTGACAGTCTGTACAATATTCTGGACCTGTGGTGCCCCAAATTGGAACCAATATCACTAATTGACTTTGTCCTGGGTTCTGATGTACCTTAGCCTTCTTTTCATTTACGTTATTGTGTTTTCATGCAAAAATACAATGAAATTGTGTTTTCATTTTTTCTCTTGGTTTTCCCTTCTTCACTCTGAAGAAGTTGGTAATTTCTTTTTATATAATCAAAATTTCCTTCAGTAATCTTTCTCCTCTTAGAGAGTCATCTCATATAACAAAATTTTAAAAGAAAAAAAAAACAAGGAAAAACTCAGCAGACCTGAACAATACTATGAGAAAGTCTAAAAATATATGGGGTGTATCACCTTCATGACTTCTCATGTCTGTAAGGAATAAAGGAAGATTTTCCTCTCATATATCTTCTTTGGAGCCATACTTATTTTTAAAAATAAAATAATTTAACAACATTCACTTTTGTGGTTATTTTTTCTATTTATATTGTCATAGTCATTGTGTATATTGCTTTCTTAGCACCTTTTACTCTGCATCAGTTTATCTTTCCATGTTTCTCTGAATTTATCATATTCATAATTTTAAAAAATACAATAATATTACATTACATTCATGCTTTGCAATTTATTTATCCATTTCCCAATCAATGGACATCTCTTTCATTTCCAATTCCTTGCTAATCAGAAAAGGTGATGCTATAAATTATTTAATGTACATGGGGACAGTGCTTATCAATGATCTTCATGAGTTATAAAGATCTGTAGGTCAGAGAATATGGACATTTTAGTCACTTTATTTGAATTTCCAAATTGTTTTTTTATCTACAGCTTTGTTCCTATATTACCATATTACCTCCAACATTGACCCCCCCCCCCATCTATTTTCACCTATTTGCAGAGTGTGAAGAGAAATTTCAGGGTGATTTTGATGTTCATATCTCTTATCATTAGTGATTTGGGGCTTTCTTTCACATAGTTATTAATAATTTGTAATTCTTTTGAGAATTGCTTTTCCCATATCCTTTGACCACTCATAGGTTGAGAAATGTCTTTCAGTCATGTATTCATTGCTTAATGTTAAAAACCCTCATGAGAAAAATTTAATATTTTTTCCATATGATTTAGTTCATGTAATCAAAGTTTTCCATTTTATCTTTTTTTTTTTTTTGATATCATACAAAGTACTTATGTAAAACCCAAAACAAGCATCTTATGTGGTAGGAACTTTCTTAATACATAGAGGAATAAGGCAAGAATGCCCACTTTATTTAATATAGTTTTGGAAATGTTAGCAATTATAGTCACACAAGAGAAAGAAATTAAAAGCATAAAGTTAAGTAAAGAGGAAATAAAACTAATTTTTTTGCTTATTTGCTGATGACATGATTTATTTAGAAAATTCTAGAGAATCAGTGAAAATGCTAATTGAGACAATAGTTTCAGCACAGATGCTAGCTACAAAACAAAATAAAAATTTAACAGCATTTCTATATAATAATAATAATCCAAGAGACCAAAAAAGGAAAATCTCTTTCCAAACAACTACAAAATAAAACATTTGGAAATCAATGAATGAAAGTACATGTACTATATACCTGTATATATTCAATTACAAAGTGCTTCTTAAAGAAATAAAGAACAGCTTAAATAGTTGAAAGAATATTTAGTGCTCATGGCTATGCCATGCTAATACAATAAAAATTACAATGCTACTAAAGTTAATTTATAGTTTTGATGCTATACCCAGTAAACTATCAAAGGGATATTTTGGAGAACTGTAAAACAATAATAAAATTCATCTGGAATATAAAGAATAAACATGAAAAGAGGTAAAGATAAAAGGGCTTCTAGATCTCAAATTATATTGTAAAACAGCAATCATCAAAACCATTTGGTATTAGTTTAAAAAAAATAAATCAATAGAACAGACTAGATAAGAAAGAATGAGAAATGTGAACTCTATAACCCAGTGTTCAACAGACCGGAACACATAAATTGTTGGGGAAAGAATCCCCTATTTGAATAAACTGCTGAGAATACTGGAAATTAGACTTAGTCTAATACCTTATGCCATATTCTATAATAAATTCTAAGTGGATATGCATGTTCTTAATATTAAAGTTCGTAGAATAAAAAAGTAGAAGAGAAGAAGATTATACACCTCTCTCAGCTATGAGTAGGAGATGTATTCTTAACCAAACAAGAGATAGAGACAATTACAAAAGTTTGCAGGTTCTACAGCTATTTCCCCCCCAAAATTTGCTAGCTAAATACTTTGGTGTCTATAATAATGGCCTAATAGGATGATGACATATGATATCATATTATATGATATCAAATGGAATCATAATAGATTAAAATGTTGAGCAAATCCTAATAAAATGAAATTTAATACATTTCAAAAATCAACTTCACAAGTACAAAATATCAGAGTCGTGTTTAGATAACAGTTTTTTTTTAATAAAGAAAAGAGTTTTATAGGACTGCAAATTCAATATGAAACAACAGTTGGCTATGGTAGCCAATAAAAAAAAAAGACTCAATGAGATCTTAGGTTGTATTAACAAAAATTTAATGTACAGAAAGAGAAAAAGTAATGGTTCTTTTTACTCTAAACTTATTGAATCTTTTCTGGGCACCTCATTTTAGAAAGTTAGAGAGCACTTAGAGGAGAGCAACCAGAATAGTGAAGCATACTGAGATGATGTCACATGATTTTCAGTTGAGAGGACTAGGAAAAAAATATTATCTGGAAGAGATAATATTTGGTGGGATGGGGGTTAGGGACAGTAAGGAGGAAACAGGCAGGTATATACTGGTGAAAGTTTAATAGTCATTGGGGGGGAAAGAAAAAGAAAGAAAGAAAGAAAAAAAGAAAGAAAGAAAGAAAGAAAGAAAGAAAGAAAGAAAGAAAGAAAGAAAGAAAGAAAGAAAGAAAGAAAGAAAGAAAGAAAGAAAGAAAGAAGAAGAAAGGAAAGGAAGGAAGGAAGGAAGGAAGGAAGGAAGGAAGGAAGGAAGGAAGGAAGGAAGGAAGGAAGGAAGGAAGGAAGGAAGGAAGGAAGGAAGGAAAAAGGAAGGAAGGAAGGAAAAAAGAAGGAAGGAAAAAAGAAGGAAGGAAGGAAAAAAGAAGGAAGAAAGGAAGGGAAAGAAAAGAAAGAAAGAGAAAAAAGAAAGGAAAGAAGCAAGAAAGAAAAAGACTAGAAATTCTTGCTTTTGTGGAGTTCATATACATATATTTGATGAGGCATTTGGATTGAGTGACTCGCCCAAGGTGACACAGGAAGTGTTAAATGTCTGAGACCAGAATTGAAGTCAGGTCCTCGAGACTTCAGACCTGGTGTTTTATCCACTGCACCATCTAGTTACCCCGATAAAAAAATTTTAAAGTGTACAAACAAGAAATACAGGTATCTTGAAAGTCTTAATTCAATATTGAGCTTTTAAAGCTGAAAGACTATTTGCTGATACTTCAAATTGTGCTCATCTTCTCAAAATTGAAGGAACTTCCATGAAGTGATCTACTCTTTTTCTAACTTCCTTTCCCAATGCTTATTATTAATAAACATTATAATATACTCTTCTGATTCTTTACCTTAGCATTTCCATTTACCTGAATTTTCTCTTAACTGCAAGGAGGTCTAGAGTTAGCCAGAGATAAATAAAAATGTAAATTAAAGCAGAGAGCCAAACTTTTGCCTAAATATCAGCAGTTTACCTAATTTGGGGCTCAGAGTCATTGAACTCCTAACTTTTCACTTAATACAAGCTCCCTAAAGCAGCAGAATGGGCAGCTAGGTGACACACTGGTTAGAGAGAAACCTTGGAGTCAGGAGGACCTGAGTTCAACTCAATTAGCTGTGTGAACCTAGGCAAGTCGCTTTGCAATAGCAAATAGTATTTTTGCCAAGAAAACCCCAACTGGGATTGTGAAGAGTTGGACACAACTGAAACAATTCAATAACGAAAGCACAAAAGGAGGGAACCATATGGGAATGGATCTGAGAACACGCTAGGCTTAAAATGAACTAATTAGTATACCAAGATGTCATACTAATAAAAAGTCCCAAAAATGGAATAGGAAAGTGGTATTGGATTCTCCCTTTGCTAATTAGTGACTTCAAACAGAGACAGCACATCATCTTGATTTGGATTGGACCAAATTGTTTTTCTTTTTTTTTTTTTCAGTCAATTCTTTAAAAAAAAAAAAAGACACTCAAGAATCTGGCAATTCACCTTCTGCCTTTGTCATATGTGCCTCTCAAACAACAGAAAATAACTATGGAGCTATTCAAAGTGCAGGCTTATTTTGGGAAAGGGAAGGCTGAGTTAGTGATGCCCTCAGGTGGAGAAAATTGCTTTGTAATACCATTAGCAGCTATCCAGTTGAACTATTTTCCTTTCAATCTTTGATTCACCAACCCTCTAAGGACCCCGAAAAAGTACTTTCAAAACAATAAGGATGGAATTGTAGTTTGGAGAATCACACTGTAGAGGGGAGAATAGATTTTTCATTCCCTGAAGATGATAATTTATTAGGGAAAGGTCTCAATCAGTCACTCAGTAATTGAGTATTAAATGTCTACTATGTACCTGACACTATACTAAAGATTGGATCCAGTTTCCTGGGTTTGGTCTTAGAATGAAATGAAGCACTTATAGGTTATTTCATCAGTCAATAACAGGAAGCTTACTTAGCTATAGAAAGGAGAGAATCTTTATCAAGCATGCAACAGCAATTAAGGTCAGATATGGAAACTGTTAGTCTGCAGAGCAGGGGGCAGTGATTGACTTCCTTATCTACCAAATCTAAAGGGCTCTAACTCAACATGAGTGAACTTTTTATGCTCTTTGGTGACTAGGAAACTAGGCAGAGGCTATCCTGAGCCTGATCAAGGGAGCTATAGCTTGAGCCTTAGCTACCTGGACTAATCAAGTTCTGGGATAGTTTGTTGCCTCTCAGGAAAACAAAAAAACAAAAAACTAGCCTGTCAAATTTGGGGGTGGGGAAACCCTGATAGATGTCACATTATTCAAGAATATATACCAAATAAAGCTTCTTATTTCACAGGTGTCCCTAAAACCAGTGAATATGCATTTCTGTAAATTCTCATGTCTTTTCACTGCAATATATTCCTTTAGTACTATGATTGCTATGAGATCTGTGAAATCATATCCTTAGAGCAGGATCTTTGCATAAACAGGGGTACCTTTCTCTTCCACCTTATCCTTATCACAAAGTATTTATTCACTTTGACAGGAATAACTTTGATTAAGGATTTACAATGTACAGAGCTCCATGATAGATAATGAGAGAGATACAGGGGTAAGAAAAAATACTGCTCTAACCTTGCAGAAATTACAATCTAATAGAAGGATAAGGGACAGAGGATAATTCTGATGGTCTTGAAGTTTATGAAATAAGGTAGACATTATTGACTCAGAAAAACATTCAGAGTCCACATCTCCAACCTGGGTACAGCAAGGAGTAAGTCAGTTTGAGAAGCTGATTGTCAATATAACTGAGATTGTATGTTAAGGCTTAGCATAAGGTAGAGATGCAACTAATGCAGAACTGTAGAATGTCCAGGTTGAAGGGAATTGTAGATACCATGGAGTCCAATCTTCTCAGTTTATTTATGGGCAAACTGGAGCATGAGAATGAGAAGGTTGTTTTTGTTTTTTAATTTTCAATAGTATTTTATTTTTCCCAATACATGTAAAGATAGTTTTCAACATTCATTTTTGTAAAACTTGGTGTTCCAAATTTTTCTCCTTCTCTCTCCTTCACCTCTCTGTCTAAGACAGCAAGCAATCCAATATAGGTTAAACATATGCAGTTCTTCTAAACATATTTCCATATTTGTCATGCTGTACAAGAAAAATCAAATCAAGAGGGAAAAAACACAAGAAAGAAAAAAAGCAAACAAACAACAAGAACAAAAATGGTAAAAATACTATGCTTTGATCAACATTCACTCTCCGAAGTTTTCTCTCTCTGGATGCGGATGGCACTTTCTATCATAAAACTATTAAAATTGCTTTGAATTACAAGTTGTTGAAAAAAAGAGAAGTCTATCATAGTTGATCATCACATAATCTTGTTACTATGTGTATTATTTTATTGGTTCTTCTCACTCAGTGTCAGTTCATATAAGTCTTTCCAGACTTTTCTGAAATCAATTTGCTCATTATTTCTTATAAAATAATACTATTTATATACCATAACTTCTTCAGCCATTCCCCAACTGATGGGCATATACTCAATTTCCAATTCCCTGTTGCTACAAAAAAAGGGCTGCTACAAATGCTACAAATTTTTGCACATGTGGGTTATTTTACTTCTTTTATGATTTCTTTGGAATATAGACTCAGTATTGAGACTGCTAAATCAAAGAGTATGCACAATTTGATAGTCCTTTGGGCATACATAGTTCCAAATTGTTCTCCAGAATGACTGGATCATTTTACAACTCTACCAACAATATATTAGTGTCCCAGTTTTCCCATATCCCCTCTAACATTTATCATTATCTTTTCCTGTCATCTTGGACACTCTGAGAGGTGTGAAATGGTACCTCAGAGTTATTTTAATTTGCGTTTCTCTATTCAATAATGATTTACAGCATTTTTTCATATGAGAAGAAGTGATTTCTTCATCTGAAAATTGTTCATATCCTTTGACCATTTATCAATTGGGGAATGACTTGTATTCTTACAAATTTGAATCAGTTCTCTCTATATATATTTTAGAAATGAGACTTTTATCAGAAACATTGGCTACATTATTTTTCCCAATATTCTTCTTCCCTTCTAATATTAGCTGCATTGGCTCTGTTTGTGCAAAACTTTTTAATTTAATGTAATCAAAGTTGTCCGTTTTGAATTTCTTAATGTTCTCTAGTTCTTTTTTGGCTATGAATAGCTCTCTTCATGGATCTGAGATGTAGATGATTACTTTTTCTTCTAAATTGCTTATAATATGTCTAAATTATGAACCCATTTAGACCTTATTTTAATATAGGGTGATAGATGTTGGTCAGTGCCTAATTTCTGCCATAATATTTTCCAATTTTCTCAACAATTTTTGTCATAGTGAGTTTTTTTCATTAAAGCTGTTTATTTTTAAAACAAATGCATACATAATTTTCAACATTCACCTTTGCACAACCTTGTGTTCCAATATTTTTTCTCTTTCTCTCCCCTCCCCCCTCCCCTAGACAGCAAACAATCCAATGTGTTAAACATGTGCAATTCTTCGATACATATTTCCACAACTATCATGGTTCACAAGAAAAATCAGATCAAAAAGGAAAAAAAAATGAGAAAGAAAACAAAATGCAAGCAAATAATGATAAAAAAAAGGTTAAAATACTATATTGTGATCCACACTCAGTCCCAACAGTCCTCTCATGCAGATGACTCTGTTCATCATAAAACCACTGGAATTGGCCTGAATCACCTTGATGTTAAAAAGAGTCACATCTGTCAGAATTGATCATTATATAATCTTGCTGTTGCTGTATACAATTTTTTCCTGGTTCTACTTACTTCACTTAGCATCAATTCATATTATTCTCTCCAGGCCTCTCTGAAATTATTCTGCTGATCATTTTTAATAGAACAATAATGTTCCATAACTTTCATATTACATAACTTATTTGGCTATTTTCCAACTGATGGGCAGCCACCTGGTTTCCAGTTTCTTGCCACTACAAAAATGGCTACTATAAACATTTTTGCACACCTAAGTTCTTTTACCTTTTTTATGATATCTTTGGGATACAGGCCTAGTAGAAATACTGTTAGATCAAAGGGTATACACAGTTTGATAGTCCCAAAGGACTATGGACATAGTTCTAAATTGCTCTCCAGAATGGTTGGATCAGTTCACAAACATAGTGAGTTCTTATCACAGGAACTGAAGTCTTTGGTTATCAAACACTGGATTACTATAGTCATTGATTATTATGTCTTTTGTACTTAACCTATTCCACTTATCCACTACTCAATTTCTTAGCCAGTACCAAATGATTTTGATGACCACTGCTTTTATAATATAGTTTTATGTCTGGTATGGCTAGGTCACCTTTCTTTGCTTTTTTCCCCATTAATTCTCATGATATTATTGACCTTTTGTTCTTCCAGATGAATTTGATTAATATTTTTTTCTAGTTCTATAAAATAATTTTTTGGCAGTTTGGTATGGCACTGATTAGGTGAATAATTTAGATAGAATTGTCGTTTTTATTATATTAGTTTCTCTACCTGTGGGCAATTGATATTTTTCCAGTTGTTTAGATCTAACTTTAATTGTGTGAAAAGTATTTTATAATTGTGTTCATATAGTTCCTAGTTTTGTCTTTGCAGGTAGATTCCCACATATTTTCTATTGTCTAGTTATTTTAAGTGGGATTTCTCCTTCTTTCTAAATTGTTGCTGGGCTTTGTTGGTAACATATAGAAATGCTAGTGATTTATGTGAGTTTACTTTATATCCTGCAACTTTGCTAAAGTTTTAATTGTTTCTAGTTTTTAATTGATTCTCTAAAATTCCCTAAATACACCATCATATCATCTACAAAGAGTGATTATTTTGTTTTTTCATTACTTTAATTCTTTTCATTTCTTTTTCTTCTCTTATTGCTAAAGCTAGAATTTCTAGAATATACTAGAGGGATTTGTTATTTTCTTCTCCAATGGATTAAGGCAAGCAGAGGTTAACAGGTTCACACGGGTGAATTTCTGAGGCTAGTTTCATGATCCCATTTGGAGGTTGTCTTGACAAAAATTTTGGAGTGGTTTGTGCCATTTCCTTCTCCAGCTCACTTTACAGATGAGAAAACTGAGGCAAACAGGATTAAGTGACTAGTTAAGATCACACAACCAATAAGTGACTGAACTCATGAAAGATGAATCTTCCTGACTCCAGGCCCAATATTCCATCCACTGAGCCATGTAGCTGGGCTAGTCATTTAACCTCTGTTTGTGTCAGTTTCTTTATTTATAAATGGTGATGAAAATAACTTCCACCTTCTAGGTTATTGTGAGGATCATATGAAATACAATTTGTAAAGTCCATATAAGTGCTAGCTATTATTTTATGAGCAAAAGCAGGGAGGTGGAAAACTGGAGAAGGAACTGGAATGAGAAAGGGAAGGGTGTGGGGACTGAGAGAAACCCGATTGGACTGAAACATAGAATACTTAAAGGGAATAGTATGAGATAAGGCTAGGAAGATGGGAAGATTGTGAAGAGTCTTAAATAGAAGGATCAGGTGTAATTGTGTCAGGGAAAGTTCATTATAACTGGAAAGTACATTGGATAGAGCCTTGGTTTTGGAGTCAGAAAGACCTGAAATTGAAACTCATCTCTAACACTTCCTGGTCCTGCTCTGACCAAGGCAAATTCATTAAACTTCTCAAGGTATAACTTGGGCATGGGAATGGTAGTGTGATGAGATAGTAACTGAGCCCCTTAAACGTGACTGGCCACCAATAGCTTTGCCTTCCTACTACCACTTTCTTGTAGTGTATTCTGTCTAGATAACTCATAAAAATATTTTTTAAAAATCATTGTGGCTATTCCCACTGCTTTCTAATTTTCCTAAGTATCCTATATAAAAAGACTGTCTATATGAGGTTGGAGGATGACATTTAAGATGATTAAAATTTTGTCTTTCTTCAATCTTTTATAATAGATGCCAATCTAAGATATTTGAGGAGTGAAAAAGGAGAATATTGAAGTTGGGAAACAGAAGCAGGAAGGGAAAAAAGAGCAGGAAGGGGAAAAGGAGCAGGAAGGGAAAAAGGAGGAGAAAGGAAGAAGAGAGAAAAGAGGAGAAAGAAAAAATTTTGAACATCAGTGAGTGAAGAGAAATGAATGAAAGGAATGAGAGAAAGAGAGAGGGTGGAGGGAGGGAAAGGAATAGAAGAAGAGGAAATAGAGTTGGAGAAGATGAGACAAGGAGAAAAGGATAGAAGGAAAAAGGAAAGAGGAGGAGAAAGTGAAGCAAGGTAGAAAAAAGGGAGGAAGGACAGAGGAAAGTGAGATGAGGAGAAGATGGGAAGGATAAAAAGAGGGGAGAAGGGAAGAAGAAAGAGAGAGGGCAAAAGGAGAAAGAAAGAGAGGGAAGAAGAAAAGGAAGGAAGGAGGGAGGGGAAGAAGCAAGTATTTATTTTGTGCAACACAATGTGTACTCAGGAGGACAGAGAAAGGGTTAAAGGAGACAGAGTAGTGGAAGAGGAAAGAGGTGGAGGAGAAGTAAAAAGGAGGGGAATGAAGGGGGAAAAAGATAAGATAGAAGAGAGAGGAAGGGAGAGGAAAGGAGAAAAGAGCTTCCTCTGTTACAATATCCATACTGATCTTAAGGTTAGAGGAGAGAAGAAAGAGAAGAGAGGGAAAAGGGAAAAGAAAAAGAGAGGGAAAGAAAAGAGAGAGGGGTGAAGGGGAAGGAAGAAGAGGAGAAAGAGGAGAAAAAGGTAGAGAGAGGAGGGAGAGGGGAAAACAGAGAGAAAGAAAAGAGGAGGAGAAAGAAAAAAGGGGGAGGGAGGAGGAGAGAGATTAAGGAGACAGAAAAAGAGAAGGAAGAATTAAAGAAATCTCTATCTTCTACTTTCTGTTTTCTAGGATGTTCTCTAAAGTCCATCTTTAAATCCTATAATTTTAAATCTTTCTCTGTTTCAAAGCCCAGCTCAAGTGTTACTTTCTTGATAAATTGATAAACTGAATCAAGCTTGAGGAGCCTTTCTTTGGCCAAATCCCCCTCCCATTGGCCTATGTTTGAGATTTTCCCATTTCCTTTTCCTTTGTATCAAGGCACAGAAGGCTTGACAGTGGATAGAGTGTTGGATGGAGCATCAAGAGATCTGAATTCAAACTTCATCTCCAAATTAAATCTCACCTTATCTAACTTGTTTTCTCATTTGTAAAATCATGAGGAATGGGTATAGATAGAAAGCAAGAAAAAAGGTATGAGTGGAGAAAGGACCAAATCAGGCATTTTCTAGATACAGTGAGGAGGTTGGGACTTTTTTTAAATGGGAGACTGTGAGATAGTTTTATTTCAGTATAAAGATTTTACTGGATTGAATAGATCAATAGTATTCAACAATGTGGTCCAGAAGCCAAGAAAGTGAATTCAACTTTAAGTTGTATTCATAGAGGTTTAGTGTCATCTAAAACATTCCTTTCCTGTCCTCCTTAATGTTAGTGCTTTCTTACTGAGATTATCTGCAATTTATCTCTTATATGTACACATTTGTTTCTTTATTATGTGCCTCCATCATTAACCTTTCCTCCTTTGGACTGGGAATTCCTTAAGGGCAGGGAGTATTTTTTGCCTTTCTTGGTGTCCCCAGTGCCTAATACATAATTGGTATTTAATATATGCTTGTTGATTTGAGTAGATTTATTAGCTCACATCTCCTCTGTTCTTGGATACACCACATCTACAGGATTGCATTCAGTTCTGGGTATCATATTTCAGGATGTTGATAATCTGGAGTGTATCCTGAGGAGGGTGACCAGCATTTTGCCCTACAAGGGTAAATGGAAGCAACTGGGGAGGTTAAGGCTCAAGGAAAGATGAATTAGAGACATAACACCTTTCTTCAAGTATTTGAAGGACTCCATTTGGACAAGGGATTAGATTTTCTTTGCTTAGCTTTGCAGGGCAGAATTACATGCAGTGGATGAAGATTTCAAAAAGTCAGCTGAACAAAAATCAGTCTAGTTCTATGTAATGTTCCTACGAGCTAGCTCTTTGGAGCTAGCCTTGGTCTTAGTGGAGGAGTGAAATAGGCAGGAGAGCCACCAGGAAGATGGTCAAAGATGAAATGTCACATTTCCAGTCCTCTCAGCGCTTAAATACCTCAGCATGATTACATCGTTACAGCACACTATGTATGTGTGGACTAGAGAACTATTACATCACTATACTAATTACATGTGAACTAAAGAACCATCATCTCATCAATCACATTGAGTAAACACCCTGTTGTAAGTATCCTTGTTTCAAGTATACTTTTCTCAGAGTTCCGGCCCTCTACAGATCTAAGCCATGATGATCCTTATCCCAATTCCCACCCCTACTGACTAGTCTGGTCCCCAGAGCTTGGCTATCCCACAAAATTCTAGGCAGTATCTGGAAGGAGCAATGGGATGTCGTTCTCTAATGTAGAAATTCTTAATCTTTTTTTTTTCAAAATATTTTTAAATGCATAAAATAAAATGCTTAGGATTATAGAAGAAACCTATTATATTAGAATACATATATCAAAATACATATATATATATTTTTTAAGTTCAAAGATCTTAGGTTAAAGAACCCTTACTCTAGACTCTTACTCTAATGCTTAGATATTTACCAGTGTGCTTTCTCCCAAGGATTATCAATTGAGTATAATCAACCAGTCTTAAGTAGTTTTTAAGAAAGGGAAATCTGCTAAGACGGTACATAAGAACAGTGTGCAAAGCATTACCCCTAAGCCTGTGACATGCTCTTGCTCCAGTATATACAGTCCTGGGAAAACTGGGCTCAAGCTCAGAGAGCACACATGGCAAAGGGATAGCTCATACTTCCTAGTGACTGAAAGAAATTTCCTTCAGTCATAGGGTAGTCTCTTTTCAAGGCTTCTTATAGAGCTGTGAGTCCATGTCTGTCCTTGGCTCCTAACAATGCAAACACTAGGAAGATGTCATTTAAGATGCTGACGAGAAGATGAGAAGATTCAAAATCCTTTGAAGTTGGCAAGATTCTCAGCTTGAAAGGAAAACCTCAGAAGGACATGTGACCCTTCTGAGGTAAAGGTTGAAGTCTCTCCTCCTGTCTTGTACTACTCCCTTTCCCCAAAGATGATTCCTTCTCAGGGGTTTTAGCTAGAATTCCACACTCACTCAAATTTCTGCAATTTTCTCCTGATTTCAACTGATAATTTATATATGATCCCTGGAGTTGCAGCCCAAATTTCCTGACCTATCTGAACACAGTTCTTGGACAAGTCAAAGTCCCAACCTTCCTCTCCTCCCCCTTCTCCCCCAACACCTGAATTTGTTCAAGACATATTCTTGATTGATTAATTGAGATATATCATGCTCTATTTAAGGCATCTAAGCTGAAATGCTGGTAGGGTGGTTTCTATATACAAAGTTTTGCATATAGGAAAAAAATTCCTCATAATTAGAGCTGTTCCAAAGAGGAATGGACTGCTTTGGGACACAGTGAATTCCCCTTCAAGAGATTTTCAAATGGAGGCGAGATGAAGATGTTTTAGAGAAGATTCTTGTTCAGCTACCGGTTATACTATATTAGATGCCCTCTGGGTTCTGTCTCCTTTGGCTTTAAAATTTTATAATTTTGTGATAATTGTTTACGTGATGCTGCTCCAGAAGCCTGATAGTCACAGGGACTGGAGGGCCCACACAGTGTTGGGAGAAGGTATCACTTTACTTTCCTGGGCCATATTTAGAAAAGGCTGTGGAGCCCAGAGGGGGCTTGTTCTAGGATGAGGGCCAAGTACCCTAGAGGAAGACAGCTCAACCTCCTGTTGGGTAACAGGCAGCCACATCAAGGAGGGCCATCTGTTGTCAAAGTCAAAGTGACAGGAGGAGAATTTTTATCTGCTCGAAGTTCCATAATTTATTTTTGAAATTCCTGTGGGTGGTGTACATAAGACTTCAGGGCAGGCCAGAAGCTTAGCTTTGTTCTCAAGGCAAGTCAGTTCTGCTCTTGCATTTTCCTGGGAATCCCCTATCTATGACAGTTTAATGACAATTCAATTTTATTCAGCATTAATTGAATGCTCATTATGTGCAAAAGAAGAATAAGGAAGATGAAAGTAGTGCTGGGTTTTTTTTGGTTTTGTTTTGTTTTGTTTAAAGCTGGGATCCGTAATCTTTTTTGTGTCATTGACCTCTTTGGCAGTCAAGTGAGAAACCCATGGAATCTTAGAATTCATAAAATAAAATAAACAGGATTATGAAGGATATTGAAATATTTTGTGAAAAAAGTTTATGTACTCTAGGTGAAGAGCTCTTGATCTAAGGCGTTGTTTTGATTTGTGTTTCTGGAAAAAATAGTGGGGAAGGAAAAAGAGAGAGAGAGGGAAACAAAAATAGAGACATGGGGGGGGGAGAAAAGACAGATATAGAGACAGAGAGAAAGAAAGAAATCAAGACAGAGAGACACAAGAAGAAGAATAAATATATATAATATATAAATATATAAATAAATATTAATAAATGTTTTTCATTACTAGTTTATAGTTATCTAGCACTTTACAATCTATAGAATACTTTCCTTATAACAACCTGAAAAAGTAGGCCATGAAGATAAATATATTTTCAAAATATATTTTTATTGGTATATTTTACATCATCTAAATTTTTCTTTGCATCTCATCCTCTTTTTCCTTCCTGAGAAATGTCTCATACAACAAAGAACTATTTTTAAAAAGAAAAAAAGGCACAGAAAAAATCAGCATAACCAAACAATACATTGAAAAAAAATCTGACAGCATAGGCAGTATTTCATAGTTGTGTTACCCCTTCTCTCCTCTGCAAAGGAATTGGGGAAAATATCCTATATATCTTTTTGGAACCAAAGTTTATTCTTTGTAATTTTCACTTTTGATTGCTTTGTGGTGGTTCTTTCCATTCAGATTATTGTCATCATTGTGTGGATTATTTTCTTGGCTCCATCACTGCATAGAGTATTTCTATACTTCTCTGTATTTACCACATTAGTGTTTCTTACAGCATAGTAACATGACATTCCATTCATGTGCTGTACTTTCTTTAGGCATTTCCTAGTCAGTGGCTAGCTACTTTGTTTTTCAGTTCTGTGCAACAGAAACTGCTGCTATAAATATATATGGTATACTTGGAATCTTTACTTTTACCAATGACCTACCCAGAAGATGATAGATAGATATAGAGATAAAGATATCTCTCTCTACATATATGTATAAATACAGATCCTGCATGTATATACACATATAAACATGCTTATTTCTAGTTTGAAGAGTATGGATATTTTATGTACTTATTTGCATAATTCTGAATTACTTTCTAAGGCTCTTACACTAATTCATTGCTTTCCCAACAGTGGTACAGATGCTCTTATTCACATCTTGTAGCTGAGGAAACAAAAGACTAAGAGAGGTTATTACATAGCTAATAAGTGGTAGATCACATTTGAACCCAGGTCTTCTGATCACAAGTTACCCAAAATGTGATTGGGTATTGACTAAGGCATTTTAGGATAATTCTATTCTGTTGTTTTCTCCTAGATGAGAGAACAATTGTAGTCTGAACTCTTGGAAATTAGGTTTTGTAGCCAGCCTCTGAGTAATATCCTTTTCTGTGTAAGGAAATGTGTCATTCCAGTGAGACTCCTCTAAGTTTCAGTTTCTCATTCTGTAAAAAGAGAAAGCCTGAATTTGAACATGTCTTAGGTCACTTCTAGTTCTAAATTCTATGGGGTGGTAGATACTTTCTCTAGCATCTGTAGGCTTTATTCCTTATTCTTTTCTTATATGGAGAAAAGGGTTCAAAAGTTTCTCCCTGAAACTCTTGGGGATTGATATATTGGTGACTTGTAAAGAGCATAACTTAAAAATTCCTACAGGAGATATCTCCAGGGACAATGATTTTTCAATCTTGGGATGGAAATATAAACTGCAAAAGGCTGTTGATCTGTTCTTTTCCTGATTTTCTTCTGTTTTGGAGGGTTTCTTGAAAACATCAGAAAAGATATCAGAATCACAGATTTCAGAGCTATCAAGGGAACTTAAAAGTTGTCTAGTCCAATCCATGCCTGGACAGGAAGCTTCTTTAATATATCCCTAAGATGGTTTTACAAAAACCTGGGAAGATCTGTAATCAGAAAAGAAAAATCATTAACTTGGAAAGTGTAACTCTGAACAACCACAATTACAAAATATTCTTAATGAAACATGATGAAAACCTTCCAGAAAGAAAATTAATGGGCTCAGAGTACAGATGGAAGCATTTTTTCCCCTCATTTTATTGTATTATATTTCAGTGAAGAGGAACTTAGCTAATGGAGAAATTGGTTTTACGTGACTATACATATTTGTAATAAGTTTTATTTTTCTTTCCTTCTCATTGGGTGGGGAAGGAGACAGTGGGAGAGAAATTGACACTGAAAAAAAAAAAGAATAAAAAATCTGTGCTTTAAAAATAAATAAATAAAACATTCATCTATATTCTGCTTGAAAATCTCTAGTTTTAGGGAGCTAACTACCTTCCAAAACCTATCATTCTGCTTTGGGGCAGCTATTATTGTTAAAAAAAAATTTCTTTAAATAGGGCAGAGATCTTCCTCTCTACAACTTTCACTTTATGCTACAGGTTCTGCCCACTCAATCAAAGTAGAAAAAAAATCTAATCTTTTTTTTTTTTAATCCAATAGAAATCTCTTCACATAAATAGAATACAACTTTGGAAGGGTTCCTTAAGGTCTCTTCTAGCTCGAGAATTCTCTGGTTAAAGACAAGTTTGAGCTATACCAAGTAAACTCTTACAAAGCCTTCCAGTGACTTCACAGTCCCTGGTTCAGTGGCCAGTCACTCCCTTAAGTGGCCCAGGAAGTAGAGGCCCCAAGAGAGGCAGATAAATCCAGTGCGGCTGATAAGGGAGTGAAACTCTCTGGATGCCTGTTGTAGGGACCGAGATAAGAGGAAATTCTAGGCTTATCACTGTGGGCCGAGTTCTAGCGAGCTCCATCCTGGCGGCCTGCCTCATTTGCAGAGCTGCTCCAGGATAGATGGGCAGGGGGCCACGGCGGGCAGAAGTAAACAAGCTGTGGGCACTGCTGCAGGAATGGGGACCTTGTACCAGGCGCCAGAGCCCTACTGCTCAGACCCCGGGGGACGCCGGAGGCCTGACCATGTGCAGAGGTTGGCGGTAAGGGCAACGCTTCCCTCTTTCCCCAAGTTCAGATTGAAGTGGAGGTCTGGAAAACAGGCTCTCTGGGGTCCTTGGAAAGCCCTGCACGCGCACACTTCCCTTTGATGGGCAGTTTTTGGACAAGCAGTGTGGTTGGGCAATGGGTAGTCAGTTACCTTCACCATACAAAGGAAAGAAGTGTAATTGGGCAAGTAGGCCCTAATGGTGGATAATCCTGAAGTCTGTGTTTCTAGGGCCCTCTCTTTACTCCTTTTCTATGAGATTCCCTGATGTTAATGTGTACTTTCTCATACAAACCAGTACTTGAAGAAGAGGTGGGGTCAGGAGATGTGGGAGAAAAAATACCAGGAGGGCCCAGGAGCCCTTTTATTGTTTAGTTGTTTTAGTTATGTCCTATTCTTTTTTGTTTTTTAAATTATAGCTTATTTTCAAAATATAAACATGGATAATTTTTGACATTCATCCCTACAAAACTCTGTGTTCTAATTTTTTCCTCCCTCTCCCCCAGCAAGTGATTCACATATGTTAAATATGTGAAATTCCTCTATACATATTTCCACAAATATCACGCTGCATAAGAAAAATCAGATCAAAAAGGGGGAAAATGACAAAGAAAAAAATGCAAACAAACAAGAACAGAAGAGTGAAATACTATGTTCTGGTCCACATTTAGTTCCCACTGTCCTCTCTCTGGGTGCAGATAGCTTTCTTCATCACAAGACTGTTAAAACTTGTCCCATTCTTTTTAATCCCATTTCAGGGTTTCTTGGCAAAGATACTGGGATAGTTTGCCATTTCCTTCTCCAGTTCATTTACAGATGAGGAAACTGAAGCAAACAAGGTTAGGGGCTTGCCCAGAGTCACACAACTAGTAAATGTTTGAGGCTACATTTGAACTCAGGTCTTTCTGACCCAGGGCTTGGCACTAACCACTGAGCTATTATCTCTAGTAGTCGGCATCCCTCTGTTAGATTGCAAACTCCGTAGTGGCAAGAATTGCATCTTACCTATGCTTTATATAAGTTGGCATCCTACTGGACAGTAGGCACTAAATAAATCCTTGTTAATTGAATGAAGTGTTACACGAGTGCATTGTTGTTGGGGAGACTCAATGGAGCACAGGAATCATAGAGAAGTCTGTGAAAAAGATAGAGAGTCGACCTCTCTGCCCCAAGTTCCCAGACTATTTGGCATGGACATAATTAAGCAAAATCAGGATGAAAGAGCAGCGTGGTAAACATACCTTTAAAAAAAAAAAAAGCCCTTTCTTGGGAAAAAGACCTTAGGGGCTTTGGTATCTATTTTTCAATGAACCATAGAAATCTAGAATTAGAGTTAGAAGTGATCTTTGAGGTCATTTGGTGCAGCACCTACTAATAATTATGAACATTTTCCTACTAGAATAAATAATGATAATTATAAAAATAAAATAAATAATAAAAAATTAAAGATTCAGTTTGATTTTAAGTGTTTTTTATTATTTTGTCCTGAAAAGCTTCTAATAATGCATGGATAAGTGGATAAAAAGTTGAATTTAGAGCAGGAAGACATAAGTTCAAATGTGGCCTCAGACACTTATTAGCTCAATTTCTCATTCTCATTCTCATAAAATGAGGAAGCTTGGATTTGAACATGTCTTAGGCCCTTTCTAGTTCTAAGTTCTATAGGGTGATCTATTCTTCTCTAACACCTGTAGGTTTTGTTCAATGATCTAGACAAGTCATTTAACCTCTGCTGCCTCCTTTCCTCATCTGTAAAAAAACTTTTGTAATAATAGTATCTCCCTCCTAGGTTGTTGTGAAGATCAGATGACATAATATTAATATTTGCAAAATGCTTTGCAAAGTTGACAATTCTATATAAATGCTAGCAACTATTATTATTATTATTATTAAAGCCAAATTTGTCTGCTGTTGTTCTCCTTAAATAACATTGCTTTTCTCATTTATTTACCTTTATATGTGCTGTACCCCATGCATTTCCTTCTCATTCCTTGCTCTTAGAATTTTTAGCTTCCTTCAAAGACTCCACTACCCAGGAAGCATCCTCTCCACAAATCTACAACTATTGTAAACCTCCCCTCCTCCCCCCCTACCACTTCCTCCATAAAGTGTTCTCAGTAACCCCAGAGTTACACTGGGGGTAACTCACTTCTCCTTATACCTAATATGTTCCTTATACCTCCTTCCTGAAATAACTTCATTTACAGTTTTTATTTTACTCTCTAAGTACCTGCCATACCCCTCCCACCAGGAAAATGTGATGAAAATAATAAAGCTAGAATTTATATATACTTTTAAGATTTGCAGGGCACTTTATATACATTAACTCATTTGATTATCATAATAAAACTGTGAGGCAAGAAAAATCATGATTTCTATTTGAAAACCAAGGAAAATGAGGGTGGGAGAAATTTTGAGAGTAGGATGGGGGTGAGATTCACAGAGCTAACTACTGAAAGTGGGTTTGAATCCAGATCTTCCAGGCACTGTCTATTACACCACCTAGCTATCTTGAAGGCATGGATTGGGTTTTTTGTTTTTGTTTTTGTTTTTGTTTTGTTTTTGTGACTCCAGGGCTTTCCACTGTACCTAGAGCATTTGTTGTTGTTGTTCATTCACGTTCCACTCTTGGTGACCCCATTTGGGATTTTCTCGGCAAAGATACTGGACTGGTTTGCTTTCTTTGTCCAGCTCATTTAACCAGATAAGAAACTGAGGCAATCAGGGTCAAGTGACTTAGAGTCACACAAAGATGGAACTTCCTGACTTTAGACCTGGTGCTCTATCCACTGTAGCAACTAACTGCCCCCAGTATATTATAGGAACTTAAATACTTGTTGAATTGAATTGAATTAATCCTTTGAATTTATGAAGATGAGGCAGCTAGATAATGCAGTAGATAGAGCACAAGCTTAGAGTTCAAATTCATCCTCAGACACTTACTATATGTGTGACTCTGGGCAAGTCCCTTAACCCTGTTTATCTCAGTTTCCTCATCTCTAAAATTAACTGGGGAAGGAAATAGAAAACCACTTCAGTTTCTTTGCCAAGAAAACCCCAACCAACCATGAAGTCATGAAGAATTAATCACAAATGGACAACTGAACAATCACAAATTTATATAGTCACTTATAAAGCTTTTTCAAAGATTGTTTTTTCATCTTTCCTGAGCAGTCTCTCGGGCTTGTTAAAGAGAGGATTTTGTTTTCTGTTATTTAGAGAAATTCCTGGTGGGAGCATTTGCTTAGAGTAATCTCAGTAGAAATAGTGACTTGATGGAATAAATCTGAACTGGTCTCCAAGGTTTGATTAAAACTCCAAAGACTTGTGGAGCGCCTGTAGAATGCAGGGTTCTGGGCCAGCACTAAGGGGATGATAAAGATAAGTAAGACACATTTTCTGACCATTCTAATGGGAGAGATAAGTGGATAAAGATAACTACAGCATAAAACAGAACATGTTAAGTGCTATGGGGCATCAGAGGAGAAGAGATCACTTGCTTTGGGGATACAGTAAACACTTCATGGAGGAGCTACCGACAGTTTTGCAACAGGCTTAGGTGTGGGAAGAGGAGGCTTCACATTTAGAATGATATATGAGAAAAGACACAGAGATGGAAAAGCATGGGATGGCAAGTCTAGTTGGCTTGAATTCATGTTAGGTATCTGAAATTCTAAAGGGAAAATTTAGGATCATTGCACTGCCTTACAAGAGCTGTGATAGATACTTTAAGTGACTCAGGAGGGTGCTATCGGTTCAAAGGATGTCCTTGATAAAGAGCAGTGAAAGGATGAAAAAACTGAAGCTTAGGAGTCAAGTCATTTGATTTTTTTGATGTGTTAATATTTTTATTTCCCTCAATTACATGTAAAACAATTTTTTACATTTATTTTTAAAATTTTGAGTTTCACATTCTGTCCCTTCCCCCTTCCCCATATTAAGAAAGGTAGGTAAAACATCTCCATAAAAGTCATGCTCAAAAGAAAACATAGATCCCTTCCCCCTACACATACACCACACCAAAAAAGAAGTTAAAAAAAAAAAAAAAGAAGAAGCATACTTCAGTCAAGAGTCAAATGATTTGACCGAAGCTGCACAAGTAAGTAATAGAGCCAATATTTGAACAAACATCCTCAGTTTAATTATTAGGTCAAATCCAAATTCAACCTGGTATAGTTCAATTAAACTTTGTAGCACAGTAAAAAATGTTGAAAATGGGGAATCAGAACATCAGGTTTTTCAAAGGATACGCGCATTTTAGTATTTTTGGAGCATAATTCCAAACTGCTTTCCAGAATAGCTAGGCCATTTCGCAGTTCTACTAACAATAGCACATTAACGTGCCTGTTTTAGATCATTGTTAATAACATTCATCAGTGAGGTATTAGAGTAAATAATTTTCCTTCTCTATCAACTGAATTTTTCTTAATTACTTCTTGTATTATTTTTGCATCATGAATTACAAAGCTGGTTTGAGAGCATGTTTCATGTGACTACTTGCCTCAGATGCCAAGATAGCTAGTTATAGCTTAACTCAGGATTCATTGAATTATTAAATTCATTTTTTAATAATCTAGATTATTATTGTATAAACTGAAATTTCCCTGGTATATATTTTCTATTTCAGGAAGAAATGTTTCTCATAAATCTTCCATCCTTAGTTTCATCTCCTTATATATTGCTCCTTCAGCCTAGAATGCTTTTGGTTCTTCTTTTCACCTATCCAAATCCTTACCAATCTTCAAGGATAGCTGAATACCTTTCTCCTCTAGAAATCCTCTCTTGATCATTCCAGCCCACAATGATTCCTCTCTTCTCCAAACTCCTTTACCACTTAGAGCCTATACTTTGTGCTTTCCTTAAAAAAATTATTATGTCTTTTATCTTTATTTTACCTTTATATCCAAATATATCCCTCCTACACCATTTCCCCAGAGAGATATCACCTTGTCACAATCATTTAAAAATTAATGCAGAAAAAAATCATTTCTGCAACCAATTGCCACATCAATAGTACCTAACAGTAGATGTAATAGTCCATATCCATAGTCTCTTACCTCTGCAAAGAAGGAAGGAACCTACCACATACTTTTAGCATGTGATGATAAACTAATACTATTCTCTAACTACCTACACAATTGTTGATTTCTCCAACAGAATTATGATCTCTTTGAAGACAAACTGTACCTGAAACTTTTCTTGTATTCTGTACGGTATGACACTTAATAGAAATTTGGAATCACAGAAAGTTAGAGAAAGAATATTAGAGGTTATCTCAGCCCAACTAATTCCAAGGTGACAGCTGAATTTGTTGTATATAATTCAATTCAACAAATACTCATTAATGTGTCAGCAGTAGGTTAAGTACACATTATTTAAGACAGAAAATGGTCCTTGCCCTCTGGAAGCTTACATTAGCCTGAAGGATTACATTTATTCATTTATTAAATATTTATTTAGCACCTACTATGTGTCTTCCACTGTGCTAAGGCTGGTTATAATATGAGTGTTGATAAGTAAATATGAATTAAATGGAGGAGAGATAGCACTAACAACTCAGGGGACCAGGGAAGGCTTCCCAGAAGATATTACACTAGAGTGAGCTAGGAAGGAAGATGAGATTTCTGAAAGGTAGGAATGAGGCAGAAGCTCATTCTAGGACTGGGTAAATGCCTTGTAGTTAAAGAAGAAATATCAAGTTCATAGGGGAAGAGAGGGAGAGGTAGTTCAGATTAGTTGAAATATAGAATTCATAAAAGAGTAATGTGAAAAAAATCTGGAAAGGTGGGTTAGAACCAGATTGTGGTAGACCTTAAAAAACGAGAATGAATTGTTTGGTTTTGATTTTAGAAATAATAGAGAGCCACTGATATTTTTTGAGCAGAGCTACACAGTTACAGTGACATCATTGTAATATAACACAGTGATGACTACTTGGAAGGGTGTGGTCTCATATGCTATACACCATCTTATCTCCATGTTGTATTATTAAGTTCAGTTTGCAGAAGGCCCACGTCTCTTATGGTTGATTCAGAGTAAGACTGTAATGCATGCTGAACACATCACAGATGGCAAAAATCATAAGATTTTAGAGCAGAAAACGACCTACCAAATCCTTACATTACATTACATACAATCCCTACATTACTTAGTCCAAGAGGAGAGAAATGACTTGCTTAAAATGATATAGTGAGTTAGAGGCACAGTCAGGGTTCAACAAAGGTTCCTTGATGCTCAGTTCAATGCTCATTTCTTTGTAACACATTAAGGGAAAATAATACCCTGGTTTGATTACTTTTTCTTTTTGTAAGAGGTAATATTGTTATTTAGGTGATGTTTTCCTTCCTTCCTTCCTTCCTTCCTTCCTTCCTTCCTTCCTTCCTTCCTTCCTTCCTTCCTTCCTTCCTTCCTACCTTCCTTCCTTCCTTCCTTCCTTCCTTCCCTCCCTCCCTCCCTCCCTCCCTTCCTACCTTCCTTCCTTCCTTCCTTCCTTCCTTCCTTCCTTCCTTCCTTCCTTCCTTCCTTCCTTCCTTCCTACCTTCCTTCCTTCCTTCCTTCCCTCCTTCCTTCCCTCCCTCCTTCCCTCCCTTCCTGCCTTCCTTCCCTCCCTCCCTCCCTCCCTTCCTTCCTTCCTTCCTTCCCTCCTTCCTTCCCTCCTTCCTTCCCTCCTTCCTTCCCTCCTTCCTTCCCTCCTTCCTTCCCTCCTTCCTTCCCTCCTTCCTTCCCTCCTTCCTTCCCTCCTTCCTTCCTTCCTTCCTTCCTTCCCTCCCTTCCTCTCTCCCTTCCTGCCTTCTTTCCCAGCCAAGATCATCTTCTTAAAACTTCCTTAAATTTAGAATTTCATTTTCTCTATCCCTATCTTTTCATTGATTGCTCCCCTATCCCTAAATATTCTTCCTCTTTAAATAAAGACAAAATTCCATTTCTTGGAATGCTGAGCTTCTGTCAAAGTTCAGCTCAAAGGCCTTTCCTGAATCCATTCCTTGGTAATGCACCAGCTTCGTCCCCACCCCTGAAATAACTAGTTTTATTTCATATTATTTATCTGAAAATGTACTATTTTTCCTATATTTAAGTTTCTTGAGAGCAAAGAATATCTCATTTTGTCTATGGATCTTCACTGTCTAGCACAATGTCTGGCACATTGTCACTTAAGACATATATATATATATATATATACATATATATATATATATATATATGTATATATGTATATATGCATATGTCTGTATTTCATGTATTGATGTGCCCAGAGAAACATTAGTCCAGGCCTCTGGATACTGATGTGATTATAGATTCAAAGGATTTTAAAAGATAAAAAATCTAACACAATTTAAGATGCTTTCTTCTGGGTCTTTACTCTCATCAGCAATTAAATAGAAAGGCTTTTCTTGCTTTACATTAACTGTTCTTCAAGCCTGGATATGTCACTCATTCCCTGTGCTTCCATAGACAAATCACGTCCTCTCTCTTGGGCCTCAATTCCTAGGCTCTAAAATTTTCTCATTCCACAGGGAAGCGGGTGCTGAGTAACTGCACGGTCATCAGCTGGCAACGAATTACTCTCAGTTGAGGTTGAGGAGGAACCCCTACAAGGAATGTAGCTCCAGGTTGTCAAGTGTATCTTGGTGCCAGGAAAGAATCGGAGGTTATTGTCGTTAGGTTCTATTTTTAAAGTCAAGTGATAGGTGGCTGGAATGTGGCTCCAGCATTCAGGGTCTGCACGACCATTCCTTACATCCCAATAATATTCAGAGGGATAAACCCGGCCTTCTTGGGCTCTCTTTGCCTGGAGAAAGTGAAGTTGCCTATAAAGGTTTTTTCTTTTCTGAAAGTTCATGTCAGCCCCAAACCAGGTGATGTCAATTCTGCAGATATTTGCCCATCAGCAGCCTCTCAGAGAGGAATTTGAAATGTTGCTGTGACGTCAAAGTGCCCCAAAAGAGGGACTCGGGCCAAGTATTGCCTCTCACTCTTGGGCAGGCCCTACAGAGGAGAAGATAACAGAAAAGCACAGTCCCCTCCTCCCAGTAACAGCAATGTTCAGGGGGCTAAAGAAGACAGCCTAAAAGCCTCTTGAAGCCATCTGAATTCCAAAGGAGAGTGAACTTGACACAAGAAATAATGCATTTCCAGGGGCCCACAGTCTAGTTGGCAAATACCGACCTTCACTAGACTTCCTGGTGATCGTTTCTTGCCTAGTCAAAATGTCGGAATCCTCCAAGGAGAGCACAGGGACTAGTGGGGACGTTGGGAAGCCCAGGTTGCCGGTAAGTGGCAGGAGTTGTTTAAATACCATGGACAAAAAGTTGAACTTGCTGAATGAAAAGGTAGACAAACTTTTGAATTTCCAAGAAGACGTGGCAGGAAAACTAGAGAGTGTGTATCAAGGCATCGGCAACCTAGAACGGGGCATCAGCCAGATAGCCGCGGCTTCCACGGCAGAGCTCCCCTGGGAAGGTCTGACTCAAGCCCAGGTTCAGCCGGGATGCCCTGAGATGCTGGAACTGGTGAGGGCCGTGCAGCAGGACACTTCCCGACACAGCACCATGCTTGAAGGGCTCGTCAAGATGGTCACCGCAGTGGACAAAGCCATGGCTTTGATCGGAGTGCTTTTCCAGAATTCCAAAGTGGTGGATTTCCTTCTGCAAGGCAGTAATCCCTGGAGGAAAGGAAGCTTAGCTGATGCTGAGAGTCTTGAGGAGGTTGGTTTATATTTTCTTCTTTCTGCACTGTCCCTTGTCAGAAGAGGACCCATGGTACGGACATGGGTGATGGCTTCCCTCATATAATTCAGCATCAGGATTGGCAGTAAGGTCTGGAGTACTGAAGACTAGACTTTTTCCCCTCACCATCTTCTCTGAATGAATCTTCTTTGGGGAATTTGTTTGGGTGCCAAATTCTCATATCTTTGTGGAATCTTATTTAATTGGACATCATGAGGTGGAGTGAGAGTGATAATTCATAGGGTCATGGGATTTAGAGCTAAAAGCATAAAGATCATGTGGTCCAGCCCTTCCATTTTACAGATGAGGAAACTGAGGTCTAAGGAAGTTGAAGGTCTTGTGCCGGGTGGCAGAAATAGTAAGATCTGACTATGTCACTCCATCCTCTACATAAGAAGTTTCAGATTGCCCATAGAATGAAATCCATATTCCTCTGTTTGGCAAATGTCCTTCAGCCTATCTTGGCAGACTTTTTGCATACTGCACCTCTTTATGCCCTTTGAAAAGTTCGGACTGGCTTTCTTTTTGTTCCCATATAGAACATTCCATTTCCTATCTCAAGACCTTCAAATGGATAGTCTCCCATGCTTTCCCTTGCCAACGCCCCTCACTGGAATCCTTAGCTTTATTCAATTCTTGGCCCCCATCTTCTATTCAAGACCTATCCCAGTCACCTTCTGAAAAGCACTTTATGTTTATCTTCTTAATATTTTATATTTACTTCGATGTCAACCTAATTTTCCCCAATAGAATGTAAGGTTCTTGAGGTTTCACTTTTGACTTTGCTTCTCTAGTACTTATTTAGCATAGTGCCGAGCTTGATGAATGCGTGCATTGGGACACTGTGTACTCTAAGTATAATTCCAGAACTCTTTTCAATATTGTTAGAGCTATTAGAGATTTCAGAGACCTTCTGGCTCAATTTCTTCATTTTATAGAAGGGGAAATTGGAACTCAGAGAGTGGAAGGGATTTGAATCATTTCTTCAATGTCATTTATGACATGATGATATATTCCTTGTGTGGCTCTTATGCTGTGATAAAGAAAAGGATGATGACTAACCTTAATGAGAATTCCAAGGAGGAAAAAAGCTACCATGATAAGTACAGGGCACACTGTGGATCATGAAAGGAATCTCTCTTTGATAATCCTATAATACCCTTCCTTGGACTGGGGCTTTTTGAATGGGTGACCTTATCCAGTTTCTTTTTCCTCCCTCCTTCCCTCCCTCCCTCCCTTTTTTTCTCCCTCCCTTCCCTTCCCTTTCTCTCCTTCCCTCCTTCCTTCCTTCCTTCCTTCCTTCCTTCCTTCCTTCCTTCCTTCCTTCCTTCCTTCCTTCCTTCCTTCCTTCCTTCCTTCCTTCCTTCCTTCCTTCCTTCCTTCCTTCCTTCCTTCCTTCTTTCTTTCCTTTCTTCCTTCTTTTTCTTCCTTCCTTTTCCTTAGGGAGAGATAAACTGGTCACATGGGGGTATCTACAATGAGGGGATTAGGTCAGGACTCTTTTCCCCCTCAGTCTGTCACTAAAAATACCTGCAGATTCTCACCTCCTCTAGGTCTTTTTTCTTTCTCCATTCTCCAGTCCTATCTAACTCTGTTTGGGGTTATCAGTGTTCTAAAAACAGTCAGGCCCCAGGTGTCACTGCCCAGAGGCCCACGTCCGTGGGCAAGACTGCAGAGCTGGCATTCATTGCTAAGTGTTGTGCAATCAGAAACATTTGTTTATAAAGGCAGAGGGGAGAGACTGTCAGATACTGCCTGACTGGACACTAAGTGATGGAACACTTAGCAACACCCAGACTGCCTGGAGCCACAAGTTCAAATCTATTCAGTTATTCATAATCCTCCAGGAGGAGATAGCCAGACTAGAAAGGGTACAGTGGAGATTACCTGGAGCTGGAGCAGCCAAACCAGGCTGGGAAACAGTCCATGAACCTCGGGGGAAGTTTTCTTTTGGAGGAAGGGCTTAAAAGAACATGCTCTAAGGGCAGCTAGGTGGTACAGTGAATAGAGCACCAGCCCTGAAGTCAGGAAGACCTGAGTTCAAATTTGGTCTCAGACATTTAACACTTCCTGACTGTGTGACTCTGGGTAAGTCACTTAACCCCAATTGCCTCAGCAAAACAAAAAACAAAAACCAAAACAACATGCTCTTAAGTAAAAAGGAGTGTGCTCAGTTGTGGTTGGACGTATTGCTTGTGTATTATCCTGCATCTTCTCCTTTTTTTGTGGCTAAATTTCTTGAAGAGGTCATCTATCATAAGTTCCTTCCCTTCAACTAAAACTTCTCTTTCCAAAGTTACTGATGATCGCTTAATTGTCAAATCAAATGGCCTTTTCTTAGTACTCATCCACTTGATCTCTCTGCTGCCTTTAATATTGTTAATCATCCTCTTCTTGACTCTTTTCTCTCTTGGTTTTCATGACTCTGATCATTCCTGGTTCTCCTCTTAACTAACTAATCCTCATCTGTCTCTCTTGCTGGATCTTCATCCAGATCATCCAGATCTTCATCTTCAGCTTCATGCTCCCTAATAGTGGATGGCCCAAAGGGTCTATCCTGAGCCTTTTCTTCTTCTTTTATGTCCTCTTTCACTTGGTGATCTCATCAGCTTTCATGGTTTCAATGATGATTTCTATGTAGACTACTTTCGGTTCCACTTGTCCAGCCCCTAAACTGTTTCCTGAATTCCGATCTCATACCTCCATCTGCCTATTGGGTATTTCAGCCTAAATCTGAATGTCCCATAGGCATCTTAAACTCAATAAGTCTAAAACTGAACTCATCATTTTTCCTCCCAACCTTTTCCTTTTCCTAAGTTCCCTATTGTTTTGTTGTTCACCCATTTCAGTCGGGCTTGACTCTTTGTGACCCTATTTGGGGTTGTCTTGTTAGAGACACTGGAGTGATTTTTGCCATTTCCTTCTCCAGTTCATTTTCAAGATGAGGAAAGTGAGGCAAACAGCATTAGGTGACTTGCCTAAGGTCACATAGTTAGTGTCTGAAGCCAGATTTGAACTTAGAAAGAGTCTTCCTGACACCAGACTTGGCACTCTATCTATTGCACCACCTACCAATCCAACTCCCTCAGTACTATTCAGGATACCACCTTGCTTTCAGTGTTCCAGGCTTGTCTTCCTAGACTCCCGACTCTCTCCTTTCATATCCAATCAGGGTCAAGTCCTGTCATCTCTATCATCATATCTCTTGTATAAGTCCCCTTTTTTCTCTGACAATACTATCTCCCTAGTATAGTCTCACAGGACCTCACACCTGAAGTATTGCAATAAATTTTCCTGCCTTATGTCTCTCCTGTTTCAATCCAATTGATATTCTTCTCAGTTATCAAATTTAATCTTCCTTTAGATACAAATCTGACCATTTTACTATCCTATTCAATAAACTCCAGTGGCTTCCTATTACCACCAGGATGAACTATAAAATCCT
Organism: Sminthopsis crassicaudata; assembly: GCF_048593235.1. NCBI lineage: Eukaryota > Metazoa > Chordata > Mammalia > Dasyuromorphia > Dasyuridae > Sminthopsis > Sminthopsis crassicaudata. The sequence continues at coordinate 481,180,135 of NC_133618.1, read as the reverse complement.
CTTTTAAGGCTTTAAATAAAGACCTTCATGATGTCACTCCTTCCTATCTTTTCAGTCTTCTTATACTTGCCTCCACTCAAAGTACTGTACTGTGTAATCCATTGACACTAGCCATCTTGTTCCCTGATATTCCATCTTTCAACTGGATATTTTCAATGGCTATCCCCCATGCCTGAAATTCTCTTCCTATTTATCTCTCCTCCCTTGCTTCCTTGAGCTGACTTCCTCAGCTAAAGTCCTACCTCCTGCAAAAAGCTGTTCTCCATCCTCCTTAATCTTGGTACCTTCATTTTAAGACTACAAATTTGTCACATTGTGTTTAGCTTATTTGTACACACTTTTTTGTATGTTATCTTCTGCCAATTAGACTGTGAGATCTTTCCTCCTTCATTCCTTTTTCCCTCCCTCCCTTCTTCCCTCTCTCCCTCTCTTCCTTCCTTCCTTCCTTCCTTCCTTCCTTCCTTCCTTCCTTCCTTCCTTCCTTCCTTCTCCTTTATGTTTTTGTGAAATGACTTGTTCTGTGTAAGAGGTTACCTGTGCTTCCAGGGCCATCTCAAGGTCCATCTCCTCCCTCAGTTTAGGAAAAAGTTGTAAATAGCATTTAAAGACCAAATGAATTTTCTTCTCTCAGTCCCCTTGGCTTTGAATCTTGTCAAGCATAAGATACTTTATCATTCTTCCTATGAACTCAGATCACAGATTCTGAAATAAGATTATTCTATTCTAGAGAGTGTCCTTATTCTAAGCATTAATGCACTTGCTTTGAATTTGAGGGAGGCAGAGTTCAGATCTTGCCTTTGCCCTGTATGCCCTATGAGATGTTGGGAAAATTACTTAAACTTTTTACAACTTCAGTTTCCTCAGCTGTAAAATATAAGGATCAAACTGAAAGACTTTCAAAGTTGCTTTAAGTTCTGAATCTCTAAACCTATATTATTCAGAGAATATCTAGACGGTTCAAGAGATGACATCTGGAAAACAAAGAAGCTCTTTATGTATTTCAGTGAGGAAAGAGCTCCGCATGGTCCTTATGAACCTCAACTCTGATGCCTTGCTCTGCTGTTTACAAGCTATGTCACCTTAAGCACTTTATTTCTGTGCCTTAGTTTCCTCAAATTATTATCACGAAGGAGATTGATATTTGTTCTATTTACCTCACAGAGTAGTCATGAGGAAAGCAAATTACTCTAACACCCTCTAGATGCATGCCCATGTTCATGTATTCTTACAATCCTATGAGAAGCACAGTGGGGAGTGCCTTTTACAGTAATGAACTTAGCCTTAGAAGGCCAGAACTGAAAGCAGCCTCATGGATCACTTAGTCGAACTTCATTTTAGGAAAAGGCAGATAGAACGAGATCATAGAAATAGTAAGTAGCAGAGCTCTCCTGGAACTCCTTCCTAACAACAAAACAGATGTTAATGGATGTGTGATCATTAGTTTCAGCCAGTGTAGTACCATGAATAGAGAGATTTAGAATTATGGAGATCTAGTTCACGGTTCATCTCTGAACTTTACTCCATAAGTGACCCTGGGCAAGTCACTTGGTCCTCAGTGCTGTAAGCAATTCTCTAAGACTAGAGACCCCTCAGTCCCTCCCACACTCAGAGGACACTATAATCAGAAGTACCATCTCTCAGAACTAAGGGCAGACTAGCCTTCCCTCCCTTCCCCTTACCTCTATGAGGCCATATTGGGGCGGGGTGGGGGAGGGAATCATTCTAAAACTCTAGTTTTTCTCTGAGGGACAGTTTCAACCTTTCCATTCCTTCTGGCTGGGACCTGCAAGGGAGGGGAGGAAAGGGTTTGGTCAGTGCCCCCACTGGAGCAAAAACTTTGAGCTTGTGTGGGGGTGGGGAAGGAAAGGGAGAGATTATAACATTTCAACCCAACAAGGTCTGCCAAAGGACACAGATAATGACTTCTGCTTCCTGAGGATCAGGTCAGACAGAGGCTTTGCAGAAAGGGAGCAAATGGAAAGGGCCCTACAGAGCTGGGAATAATAACGTTGCAGTTCAAAGGAGACCCCAAAAAGGTTCGGGTTCAGACTAATGTCGCAAGATGTTTCAAAAGAATCTCTAGGGTCAGACCCATCTCCAAATCAAGGAATTGTAATACCAATTAAAGTGGGCTAAGTTTCAAAAGAATTTAGCAAAGAACCAGCAAACAATTTACGCAAAAAAGTTAGAGAGTCCAGGTGCTTCAAGTCACCTATGTGCTAATTTTATGGTTTAGAGGTAGATTTGGTGTGTACCTCAGAAACTTTGTTATCACTGACAAACAGATTGTTATCTGACAGCCAGCAATGTTTATAGAACTGTAGCACTCCCAAGGGACCTCAGGATTATCACTGCATCTTCCCTAGAAGTTAGGGGATATTTTTTAACCATATCACTCTCAAGGCCAGGTGGTCCTGCTATTGCTATCTCTCCCCTAGAAGCTGACCCCCCACCAATAGTAAGATCAGTCTGAGAGATAATAGTACTTACCCCTTCAATCCCTACATTCTGCTGCAAAAATAATCTTTCTCAAGCAGAATTCTGATCATGTCACTGCTTTGCTCAAACATCTTTAGTAGTTCCCTATTGCCAGTTAGCAATTATATTACAGCCAGTATAGTGGATGAAATAACTAGACTTGAAGTCAAAAAGACTCAACTTCCTGAGTTCAAATCTGTCCCTAGATACTAACTGTAGGATCCTAGGCAGGTCATTTAACCCCATTTGCCTCAGTTTCCTTATCTGTAAAATGATCTGGAGAAGGAAATGGCAAACTAGTTTGATGTCTTTGCCAAGAAAACCCCAGCTAGAACCATGAAAAGTCAGACTCAATTGAAAAATAACTGAATAACAACATTTCCTGCTGAGTCTAGTTAAAATGACTCTAACTGGCATTCAAGGCATGGGTAGAAGGAATTTCTTTACCCACATGAAATCATGAGTCAGCTCTTCTAGTCTCCTTCACCAACAGTCACAGCCATATCCAGAGCACAATCTCATTAAAAGAAGCATCTTTCTGCTTTGCACAAAAAGGCAGCATCCTGCCTTTCCAGCTTTATCTTCTATTGCTGACCTATTTGTATTCTATTCTCTATTCAGAAGGGACAATTCTTTGCCCCACCCCAAACATATCCCTTGCCCTCAGACCTTTATGTCTTTGCTCATGTTGTTCATCCCTTGGTTTATGTTTTTATGTCTTGGTCCTTCTCCTTTCCACCTCCCTGTTGAAAGATAATGATCTTTTTTCGAAGCTCTCACTTAAGCACTTTGTTGAACAATTCTCTAAAGTGTTCTTCATGTAACATTGTATTCTCTACTTATTTGAGTCTGGGCTTTAACTCTCCAACTAGACTGAAAGTTCCAAGAGGGCAAGAATCATATGTTTTGATGATTTTGCATTAGTATAATGCTTTGCAAGAGTTAAGTAGAAGGTTAATTAATTTTGGTTGCAGTGAAGTGAGATTAAAAACAAGAGGAGAAAAGAAAGAGGAAATATAGGGAGATAAAATAGGAAAAATAATGAGTTAGTGGTATTTATAAGGGAAGTGTATCTCAAGAAGGGTTAGGAATACTTAAATTCTTTTTTTAAAAAATATTTTATTTTTCTCCCAATTACATGTAAAAATAATCTTAAACTTTCATTTTAAGAAAAATTTGTTTCAAATTCTCTCCCTCACTCCCTCCCTATCCTCCCCGCTTCATGAGATGGTAAGCAAATTCATAAAGTTTCTATCTGTACAATTGTGTGAAGCATATTTCCATATCAGTCATGTTATAAAGTAAAACACAGACAAAAAACACAAAAGAAAATAAGAAAGTGAAAAATAGTATGCTTCAATTTGTATTCAGACTCCATTAGTTCTTCTCTGAAGGTGAATAGTATTTTTCATTATGAGTTCTTCGAAATTGTCTTGGATCATTGTTGTATTGCTGAGAAAAGCTAAGTCACTCACAGTTGATCATTGTACAATATTGCTGTTACTGTGATCTGTTCCTCACTTTGTATCAGTTCATGTAAGTCTCTGCAGGTTTTCTGAAATCAGTCTGCTCATCATTTCTTATAACACAATAGGAGTGTTACCTTTACAATCATAAATCACAATTTATTCAGCCTTTCAGTTGATGGACATCCCCTCAATTTCAAATTCTGTCATCACAAAAAGAGCTGCTATAAATATTTTTGCACAAATAGGTCTTTCCCCCTTTTTTGATCTCTTTGAGACATACACCTAATAGTGGTATAAATCCCTTTTTTAAAAAAACTGTTTCCCAAACCAGGGGTATGGGTTGTAGCCATCTTTCTCCTTTGCCCATCTGTACAAGGGCCTCTGGGAGCTAGGTTTTCCTTTTCCCAAAGACTGTGGCCAGGTAACAGAAAAAAGCAGAATCATAATCTAGGTATGAGTCCCCCAAACTTCAGACTTCTTCAAAGGAAAGAAATATTAAGGAGATGGAATATTATTTCTGCTCCACTTTAAAAACTGCTTTTGTCATTACAAAGAGAAAATAGGAAGTTTTTCTTTGGGAATTCTAAAGTAGAGACAGATATGCAAACAGAACCAGACTTTGATTGTAACAATGTCAACCACTACTTTGGGCTTTCTCAGAAGAGTGCCAATAGAGATTTTCAGAGCTGTGTTTGTATGCTTTTATAATAGTTGACATATCTGGGAGTCATAGAAAATAAGGGCTGGAAGAGATTTTAGAAATCATCTTTTCCAATTCCTTCATTTTTACAGGTCAGAAAACTGAATTGAGAAAAGCAAAGTGATTTACCTAAAATTATATTTGGAGCTAGGGGTAGGACTATGACTTAAATACAAGTCTTTTGACTCCAAGTAGAGTCAGCACTACTTATACTTTATTTTTTCTTGAGACTTATCTTGAGGTGAGATTGGAATGTGTGTGTGTGTGTGTGTGTGTGTGTGTGTGTGTGTGTGTGTGTGAGAGAGAGAGAGAGAGAGAGAGAGAGAGAGAGAGAGAGAGAGAGAGAGAGAGAGAATATATGCAAATATGTGTGTGAGAGAGAATATTGCGAGTGTGTGTGTGTGTGTGTGTGTGTGTGTGTGAGAGAGAGAGAGAGAGAGAGAGAAGGAGGGAGGAGGAGAGAGATAAGGGAGAGAGAGATGAGGGAGAGAGAGAGGGAAAGGGAGAGAGACTTTTTAATGACAGGCTAAGCATGTTGCTAAGCATGCTGGGGATATAAAAATGAACAGCAAGATAGTCTCTGTTCTCAAGCAGAAAGATAACACAAAAGGAGAATTAAAGGGGGGGACTAGCCACTGGCTCCCCAGCATAGTAGAGAGGTGGCTAGGAAGTGTGTGGAGATTTCATTCTTCAGCAAGATAAGAGGAATGCTCACTATTAGAGCCTGGTGATTCAGGAATGGAGTCCAAGATGGGAATTATGAGTTGAATGAAAGCAAGCCAAGAGTCAAATTTCCACTTGGCTCCCAGAACATACCTAGGCACAAAATAGGCTCTCAATAAATACTCATTAAATCCAGCTTCCATTTACATGTTTTGATCTAATAGTTAATGACGTTCATGTTGCTATCCAAAAAGAAATGCAATCTAGCTCCAGTGGAGTTTCATTAGAAGGTGCTTATTAAACTTGAACTTTGAGAACTTAACTTTTCCAAGGTAAAAAAGACTTGTATCTCCTTGGGCAGAGAACTAGTTTATTACTAAGATCAGAGAATTTAGGACTGGAAGTGATTTTAGCGATTATGTAGTTCAACCCCTTCATTTTACAGATGAAGTGAAAGTAGGGCCTAATAGGCCACTCTTACCAGCAGAGAAAAAAAGGCTCTTCCAAGACCACCGAACTGGGGACTCAGGAAATCTAGGTGAAAATTCCACCTCTTACATTTATTAGCTGTGACCTTGGATCTTTCTGGGTTTTATCTTCTTCTGTAAAAGAGGAATAATAATACTTCCATTGCTAATTTCACAAGATTGTGGTGAGAGAAGTACTTTGTTATTAATCCTTTAAGTTCCATAAAAGGGTGAATTGTTTCTTTAGGATCCTAAGAATCTAATATTTATGATTTGGAACTGAATGAGAGTTTTGTATTCCTCTAGCCCAATACCCCCATTTTATAGATGTGGAAACTGATATAAAACAACATGTCTAAGTTTATACCAGTAATAATCAACAGAGTAAGAAGTGACCTCATCTCGTTTGCCTGAACACAAATTTTTATTTTACACTGTGTAATGATGTCTGTGATAATGCTTGTTTTTTAGAACAAGGAGAAAGCTGAGGAGAAAGGAGCTAAACCAAAGCAAACCCTTAGCACTCGAGGAGTGCAAGCTGAGATCAGGAGGCCTTTGGAAGGTATGTGAGAACCTTTCTATTACTCCCTTGTCCTGGAACATTTCCTGCACCCACAATTATCCATGTGACCCAGGAGCATAATCTTGTTTTTGTCCTCTACACTTTGATGACATGGAAGTTCTCAGGGACAGTCAGGACCAGGGAACTTTGGAAACAGTTTTATTTAGCAGATATTTATTGAGCACCTACTTTATGAATAGATATATACTAGGCACTTCGGGGCAAGAGAAAGGTTACAGAAAAAAGAGAGGTCATTTCCTTTCTCAATGAGTTGATCCTCTCTATTCAGGAGTTCTTAGCCTGTGATCTATGAACTTAAAAAAAATTGATAACTATTTCAACATAGTTGATTGTTTTTGTAATCCTATGCATTTTGATTAATACTTTTAAAACAAATATTTTTTTTTTTCTAAGAAGGAGCTCATTAATTTTACCAGACGGTCAAAAAATTCCTGGATACAAAAGAGTTAAAAAGTCCTTTCTCTGGAAGGAGACACACAGCATGCACAAATGAGGCTGTGTTCAACATTCATCCATTCATTTTACAAACATTTATTTAGATCCTAATGTGTACAGGGCACTAGGCTGGTCATTGGAAGAGACGAAAAGTTTAGATTAGATGTCTCTCCCCTCAGAGGGCTTACAGTTTAGTAGATGTTAAGAATAATTACAAAACTATGTATGCTATTGGCGTAGAAAAAAGTAATAATTTTGAGTAAGAGTGTTCTTTTGCAGGAGTCCTCAAGCCTACCTTGGGATAGAACATTTTATTTTTAGAATTTATACAAGAAAAAGATAAGGGAATCTGGTCCATGATTCAAATCAACATACTTTATGCTTCACAGTACGTGATATTTAATTAACTTGAGATTTTTATTGTCTGTTTTTCTGTTTAGAAAACCAAAAAGCAGAGTTGCCAGAGAGGAAGGACAAGAGGCTGCCCCCAGTGACCTCTAAAGATCCTCAAGTTAACTCAAACCCTCTCGAAGGGGCAGGGGCCACCCTGAGGAAAGAAGATGAAGCTTCCGTCCAAGCTTCTTGTCAGAGGCCTTCATCAGCCAAAGATGTAGTATCCAGAGACCCAGAGAAAGCTGGTACCATCGCCCTTGTGCATCCAGATGGGGCAGTGACTGTTCCACAAGGAAAAAGTAAAATCTCCCAGGTTCAGGTGGCCCCCGAGGGAGTGGAACAAGGAGGAGACACGCCTGCTTCTTGGCCATCAGAAGAGGAGGCAAAGCCAGGTCCAGGACCCACCACTGAGGTCTCAGGAGCTTCTTCTCAGCCCGTGGGAGCTCCGGGTGGAGGGATGCCTCCAAGGTAGGGACTGATTATCCTGTCCATGCCTATAATTTGCAGCTACCTGTCAGACTTTGGTCCTCATCTGTAAAATGAGGGGATCAGACAAGATGACTTCCAAAGTCCCTTCCAGCCCTAGATTTGTGATCATTATGATTAAATATTATTATGATTAGATATATGTGATCCTAAGATCACACACTAGCAGAGCTGGCAAGGACCTTAGAAATCATCTAGTCCGAGTCTTCCCCCCCACGTCTCCCTGGATTTTACAGATGAGTCACCGAAGGCTAGTGAAGGAAAGAAAGGCCGGAGAAAGGAAAGATCAGTTCCTTTGTTGTAGGATTCAGTTTTTTTGACCCCAAATCTAGAGTTCTTCCTTTTGCTTTGAACTTACCTCTTCTCCACCAAGCCCTGACATCTTCATTTAAACTGTATCAAAATCACTGAATCACAGAGTTCTAGTGAGTTGGAAGCAACCTCAGGGACCCTCTGGCAAACCATTGTAGAAAAAGAATCTCTCTTATAACATATCCTACAAATAGTCATCTCACTTTCACTTGAAGACCTCTATTGAGGAATCCTCTACCTTCTGAGGTCTCTCATTCCACATTGCAATATCTCTGATTATTATTAAGTTCAATCCTAACCCCACCCCTATGCAACTTTTATTCGTTGCTTCTAGTTATTGTCATTGGGTTCAATTTAAATTGGTCTGGGGCAGCTAGGTGGTACAGTAGTTAGAGCACTCCTGGAGTCAGGAGGATCTGAGTTCAAATCTTACCTCAGACACTTAACATTTCCTAGCTGTGTGACCCTGGGCAAGTCACTTAACCTCAATTGCCTTGCCAGGAAAAAAAAAATCTGAACTGCTCTAATACCTTCACTACCTCCTTCCTCACATCACCCAAGACTTTTCTTTCCCATCTTCTTCCAGTTCTTTCAACTGATTTTTGTAAGGTATGGCCTCCTTCACCACCCTGTGGTTTTTCTGTGTTTTTCTGAATTCACTCAGATTTTTAAATTTCCTACTTAAAATTATTGCCCCAAACAAAATACAGTTCTTTAGATATAGCTGAACCAGAATACAGGATTGTCACTCTGTCTCTATCGGCCTTTTTAAATATAAACTTGTATAACATTAGGGTTTTTGACTCATGTCATACTATTAATGAAATTTAAGCTTATGGTTCACTAACACCCCCAGATCTTTTTCTTAGTTATATTCACAATTATTTTCTAGCCAGAACTCCCCTATTCTGTGATTCTGAGATTGATTTATACCCATTGTTTTATTTAATTATATTTGATATCTTCTACTAACCTGCTGAGATTTTTTGGGATCTTGACTCCATCATTTAACATGTTAGTTATCCCTCCTAGCTATGTATTGTTTGCAAATTTAACAAATACCTATAACTGTACAATCATTTATCCCATGTCTCTCTGTTTTATCCAGAAGGTTAGGATAAAAAAGACTTTTTTAGATATTTTGTTAGAATATAAACACAATATATTTATAACATTACTCTCAAGTATTATAATTAACCTTTCAAAAAAGGAAATGAAGTTAATCCATCATTACTTCTCTTTATTAAACCATGCTGCCTTTAAGTGATCACAACCTCTTTTTCTTTTAAAATTTATATTCAATTTCCTTTTATTTTCAGTTCCAGATTTTCTCCCTCCTCTATCTTTCTTCTTTAATTCTGTTCCTCATCTTTTTTTTTTTTTTAATGTTTGTATGAATGTATGTATCTCTTGTTTCTTATCCTTCCTGCCTCTCCCCTGTTTTGCTTTTATTCGGCTATCTTGCCTTCCTATTAATCTACCTACCCTCCAATGATTCCTTCCTTATCCTTTCTCCCCAACCTTTCCCTTTGCCCTCTCATTTCTCTTTTTATAGCCTTCCAAGTTTATGTTATTCCCCTCTTTATCCCATTCCCATTGACTTACCTATCCTTTTATTCTCCCTTTTATCCTATTTCCTCACTCTCTTATTTCTTTATAAATTCAGAAGACTTTTATTTCCCTCTAAAAGTATATGTTGTTCTTTCTTTAACTCATATGGAAAGACTTAATTTTCCCCCACTATAAATAATGCTTGCTCTTGATTTTAGATAGATATTACTTATCATTTTTAAGAATTTATTTCTATTTTCCTAATGTTTTTAATAGGAATGGGGATTGTATTTTATGAAATACTTTTTCTCCGTCTGTTGAAATAATCATGTAATTTTTTTTTTATTATTGCAGTGGTCAATCATATTTGTAGTTTTTCTAAGTTTAAACCAGCCCAACATTTTTCATATAAATCCTTCCTGGTCATAGAGTATAAACTTTGTGATATATTGTTGTAATTGTGTTAGAATATTATGTAAATTTTTTCACATTAATATTCATTAGCAAAATTAGTCTATAATTTTCTTTTTTTGTTTTGGCTTTCCCTAGTTTAGGTATTAAGACCATATCTGTGTCACAGAACAATTTTGTAATGCCCACAAGCCATGTCTTTAAAATGTGTTCTAAATTTTTTCCAAGAATAGAAGTCAGTTTTATTAGTCTAGAATGGTCAGATATTGCTTCCTCTTTCCGTAAAATTAGGGCAATGTTTGCCCTTCGCAATTCTATGGTACCTTTATTATTCTCTGATGCAATCTAAAACTTACCACCAGGTGCTTGGTAGTCACATCTGTGGTTCAGTACTTTATTTGGACCTCTTTTAGATGATTGGATTTGAATCCCGACTCAGTAAGTCATTTAACCTCTTTGGATCTCATTTCCTCCATCTGCAAAATGAGAAACTTGAACTAGATTATTTCTGAATTCCCCTCTAGCACTAATTCCTATGATCTTGTGGCCTTGGGTATAGAAAGGAAGAGGAGGAGGAGGAGGAGGAGAGAAAAGACAGACTTTACAATTTGGTCTCAGATTGGCTGTGGGGGCATTTGACCTGCTGGGCAACTTCCCCTTTTCAAAGACCAAGCCCCAGTAATCTGAAATTAAACCATCCTTGGGATTTAATTCACTCCTCTGTGGAGGATCAAATATCTTTGTTTGCTTTGGCAATTGGCAAAGTTAGGGTTCTTCATTTATCTGTCATTGTTCCGAGGGGAAAGGAAACATGAGACTCCCTGAAGTCAGGAAAGCCAGTTGAATTCCTGGCCAACAACTGCTGGGAGACCCACCTCACTCAAAGCCCCTGAGTCTGGGTTGTGGACTGAATTTTAAAGGATAAAATCTGAGGTAGTGAGGAGATGAGATGGAATTACTGCCGTGAGCCTTCCAGGAATGCAAGTGCAATGTATAGAACCCAGGAAAAAGTAACAGCAATTTAGGGATTAGAGCAGAACTGGAGCCTAAGAAAGTGTGGTCTTGGTGTCAGACTGAGTGATGAGATGCCCTGGACTGATTTTCAGGGAAATCAGACACCAAGACATAGTTCTTTAATGAGAAGTCTCTGTGTGTTTGTGTGTGCAGTGAGGAGGAGTTTTAACATGGAGATGAATGGGGTTCAAAAGGAATGGGAAGGTGAGTTAAAAGTGAAGAGAGAATAAAAGGGTCCCTGGGCCTGAAGTCTCTATAATTTCTCCAATAGCTTAGGGCAGGAGTAAGCTCAGTTAATAGCTAGCATTTATATAATATTATAAGGTTTGCAAGGAGTTTTGCAAATAGTGTCTCAGTTTATCCTCACAATAATTTTGGGAAGTAGGTGCCTATTGCCACTTTACAGATGAGTAAATTGAGGCAGACAGAAGAATCTTGCCCAAAAGGCTAGTAAACATTTGAGGGTGATTTGAATGGAAGCCTTCCTGTCTCAAAGTCTAGTCCTCTGTCCACTGTGCCCGCTTAGCTCACTCTCAGTTTTCTCATCTATAAAATGGGGCATCACTTTCCCCTTCTACCTATTTTTCAGGATTGTAAGGACAAAAGGTGACATCTGCAATGAGAGTTAGTGTATAAGATCATATCTTTGCTGTTAGGATCATTGAGGGCAAATAGCTGTAAGCCTCCTTAAAGGATGGCTCAGAGGACCTTAGAATACAAAAGTGTTTGGGTATAGCATGTCTATTACTTCCCTATCCCTTATATCAAAAGGATGTGGAAAGGATATCCTATCCCTTTGATCCTGACAAGAACAATGTAATTTTTTAATTTTTTTTTTTACATTTCCCCTATTTTCCAGTTAAGGCAAATGAAGTCCATCAATTGGAAGTGGCTTGCTCAAGATTACATAGCAAGTTAGAATAAGGCTCAGAATCTTTTCCTGACTAAAAACGCAGCATGCATTTTCACTGAACTGTGCTGTTTTTTAAATCTCATGTTCACATATTATTATGTGTGGTCTTCAACAGAAGGTGTCTATAGATCCGGGCCCCGGCAGAAAGGACCCAAACATACTGATGTATCCAGGAGAGACAAGGGCAACAGCCTGGTAATAATCCAGAGCCATGTTTACACCCACACACCAGGACTTTCTCCTCTGAAAAAGAAATCAGGAATTGCTTACAGAGTTACTGCCAGGTTTCAAGGTCACCCTGAGGAGGAAGATAATGTGGCAAGAGAGGGAACTGACTGTACTGAGCAGGTGACCCTAAGTATGAAATCCACAGGCCAGCAGGGAACTTGAGGGCATCTGGGCCACCCCTTGAGTTCATGCTGGGCTAAATCAATTGTCTTTTCACCCAGCGCAGAATCTCTGAATTGGTAAAATAATCATGAGGACCAGGATTCCCTCTATCCTGATATGATCAGTAATCATAGACTATCCTCGAATCATAGACATGAAAGAAACCATAAAATCACAGGAACTAGAAGAGAACCTAAAGGTCACTGGTGAATCCCCTTTCATTTTACAGATGGGGAAATTGAGACCCAGAGTCTCTGGGGTGTACACATCTAAGTGACAGAGCTGGAATTTAACCCATTGTTCTTTCTATTCGACAGCCTTAAAGAAAGTCAAATTCAAAACCCTCATTTGACAGAGAAAAATACTAAGACCCAAAGAGGAGAAGTCACAAGACTGTGGGAATTCAGCAAGAAGGCAGCTGAGCCAAGGCTTAAAACTGGATCTCCTGGCTCTAAATCCAGGGCTCTTTCCATACACCACACTTAACGAATGCTTTATTATCCTAACATTTTCATGCATTTGACCTCTCATTAACATGTGACATCAGCTACCGTGGGAGGAAGAGGAGGGGATGGAATCCTGGTCCACTACACCCATATGTCACATTTGTATAGGGCATTATGGTCACGAGGCACTTCCACATCAAGTGTCTCATGTGAGTTTCCCCACAAAAGTCCTGTTAGATAGGCTAGATACAGATTATTGTTTCCATGTCAGAAATGAGAAAACCAAGAATCAAAGTGGTTAAAGCTGTTAACACATGGGAGAAATGGTGATAAAGGCTCCCTGTGGGAGTGAATGTAGAAAGATCTTCTGTCCAATGAGAATTCTCTTCTCTGCAGGTTTTCCATCCATGTTCAAGAGACAGATACGCCTGGGGAGATGTTGGTGAGCCGCATGGGAGGTCGCTCCTCAGAGAAGGCCCCTGGACCCAAATCCTTAGCATCAACACCCCCTGATGGGGGAGGAAGTCCAAGTGGACAGGATGTATGGGTTCCCTTAGGCTCTTTCCAGCCCTCCAGAACTGATTCCACTGTTATTGGCCTCGAAGGGAAGTCTACAGAGACAGGACAGAGTGAGCACAACCCTCAAGGCAAGAAGAGGGGAAGCTTCCCCCTTGGGACTAATGACCAGAAAGCAGAGGATAAATCTGAGTCAGAAGCTGGGTTGGCAATGGGGAACACCACTGGCCAGAAGGATAGGAAAGAGAACACTGAGAGTTCAGCTAAGCAAGAGAAAAACCCAGGAAATGGAGCCCAGGAGCCTAAAAATGTGGCAACAACTGTAGATGGGGAAACCATGGCTGCAGGAACAAGTATGCACTATGAGAAGGCAGGTGGTCTGGTGCTGGGTAAGTAACTCCTTTTGTGGTCTCTTTAGGTGCCTCTGTATAGGGCTCTCTACCAAGGCAGCCCAAAATCAAAGTAGATTTCCCTTCCCTGTTCTGCCCCTCCCTTCCCAGTTTCCTTTTCCTTCCCTTTTCTTCCCTTCTCTTGCCTTTCCAACTTCTCTCCCCTTCCCTTCCCTTCCATTTCTTTAAAAAAAAGTCCTAATCTATCCAGTATAAATCCTGACATATAGTAAGCACTTAATCAATCTTTGATTGACTAGTTGTTGACATCACAGATTCTGTCTCTTCTTGGGAAGACTATACTTTGAAACACTGAGCTACAAATCCTGAGACCCTTAACTAGGACTCTGACCCTGAACCTCCCACCCAAAGGACAACCATTTAGAACTTTATCTCATAAATAAAATAACATGCTCTGTTAGAAATGAGATTGATTTGTCAATATGATCCTTAAAAGCAGAAATTGCATTATAGATTCTAGGGAAGATTAAGTTGTAGTGGAAAAGAGTGTAGAGCAGCCTCATAATTTGACATGAGAGACACCTCAAAATATTCCAAGAAAAGCAATCTCTTCCATTGATTTACCACAATGCCCTACATTCTCACCATTAGCATTCTTCCTTTGAATTAAGCTTTGAAGGCTTTTTTTTTAAAAAGCAAATATTGGTTGAGGAGGAAAGGGACACATTATTTCACTGGACTATGTGCTACTTAGTAATATCAGCATATGTGATAAAAAAGAAAAAAAACTTTAAAACTGATATCAATATAACTCAATTCCCAGATTAGCCAATTGTCATCTTATTGTGGAGGAAGTAGGATGCAAAAGTCAGATGCCTTTGTACTTATCCATGCTTATATTTTAAAAATAACAACAATCAATCAACCTCTAGAAAAAGAAAAACTTAATGAACATGAAATTCTATTTAAGTTTTTTCAACCTCCTTTTTTATCATTACATATATTTTAAAATAATTTTATAACAGTAATTCCTATTAATATAGAATAAATCTTCTATAAATATTTATTGTTTATATATATTTATTATATATTATATAATATATTTTCCATTTGATCTTCATAATAACTGCATGCTATTATTAGCTCCAAAATACAAATGAACATGCTAAAGCCTCAAAAAGAGATTTGCCTGGGATGCCACAGTTATTAAATGGCAGAATTAAAATTCGAATCCAGGTCTTCCAGCTTCAAGTCCAGTGGTTTTCCTATCACTCCACACTGGGTACAGATGACCTCATGTTCTACTTTCTTCACTTGGCCCTTTTTATATATTCATTTCTATGTATCGATGTACCCTATGATTATTGCCAGTGACAACCGTCACTTCTGCAGGACATTGTGACCACATTCCAGTCGTTCAGAGAGGACTGAATGTACTAGGACCTTGGAGAGCCTCACTCGGGGAGTCCCAGCTTCCCCAATGACTTAGCTTTGTAAAGCAAGGACTTTCCCTTCCCACAACTTTAGTTTTCTCATCTACAAAACAGAGAGATTTGTTCTACTTACCTCCAGAGCATTGATGTGAGAAGCCAATGAGAAAAATTGTGGGGAAGAATTAATGCTTTGGGAATGGGTGTTTTTATTATTATTTAATGTATCCATGATTTCATTAACATAGGGGGCTCCTGGTGAGAAAACTCCCCTTACCAGGGCAGGTTGCTCTGCATCTTCTAAGAGTTCCTTTGGTGCACTTAGGAGAAAGTGACCTTTCTCATACAAACCAGCATATGGTGAGGCAAGATTTAAAACTAATTCTTTATTTTAATGTTTACTCTCTCTTTTTTATATAAAATTTTATTGATAACTTTTGTTTCATGGTTGCCTTATTTTCCCACTCTATCTCTCCCCATCTTTGAGAGCCATGCTTTATAAATTTTTTTTAAATATAGGAAAAGAGAAAAAAAGCAAAAAAGCAATTAATACATCGAAAGAAATTTGACAATATATGCAGTACTCCATGCCTGTGGATCCCTCGCTTTTGCAAAAGAGTAGAGGGTGTTATCTTAGAAAATAATTTTCTAAGTTAAGGCTAACTCTCTATCCCTGAGCTCCTAGCTTCTTAAACTTGGTTCACAACCTCATATGGGGTTTTGTAACTGAATATGGGAGTGTCACAAAAGTATGATTTATTATCAGTAAATGTTTGATTTATATGCCTATTTATAGACCTATATACCTGGGGCCATGTAAAAATTTCTCAGGCAAAAGGGGGTTGCAGATGGACAAAGTTTAAGAAGCCCTGCCCTAGACTATGCTGCTCTCATTATTGTAAATAACGCCCAAACTAAGGTGATTATGAGATTGCTGAGAGCTGTCTGCTCCCTGCCAAGTCTTCTTGAGTGATGAAGGTAGGGGATGTTTGCTTGTGTTCTCTTTAGATGACAGCCCGGCTCCCCCAGCCCCTTTTGAACACCGGATAGTGAGTGTCAAGGAAGTACCAATCATCACAGGCTATACCGTGTGCCAGCATGAAGTCTTGGGAGGGTAGGTGGACTTCTGTTTTGATGGGTAGGGAGGTGGTTGGTATGGGGACTGGTGCTAGGATAACTGGAGAACTGAAATGGGGAGCAGAGATGATTGCTAGTGTTTTTTCACCAATCTAGCTCCAGGCAGGACACAGCTTAATGGATTGTGGGTAATTTAAGACCATGAGACTGGATACAAAGTCCCAAGTATCATTGCATTAAGAACTAGAAGGGACTTTAAAGAGCATATAGGGTGAAGAAATTTGCTTCTAATATATATATATGTGTGTGTGTGTGTGTGTGTGTGTGTGTGTGT
The DNA here is from genome assembly GCF_048593235.1 of Sminthopsis crassicaudata. Lineage (NCBI taxonomy): Eukaryota > Metazoa > Chordata > Mammalia > Dasyuromorphia > Dasyuridae > Sminthopsis > Sminthopsis crassicaudata. The sequence goes on along the minus strand of NC_133618.1, from coordinate 481,163,717 downwards.
GTGTGTAATATAATGTATATATAACAATATAAAATAACATAGTAAAAGTCAGATAGATAGATAGATAGATAGATAGATAGATAGATAGATAGCATAATAGTCATTACCCTGATCTACACAGCCCGAAGGACAGGAATATTCCATTTCATCTTTCATCCAGATTTTTCCAATACCCTAAAGCCCAACTTCTTAAACTATTGTTTATGACCCCATATGGGGTCTTGTAACTGAATGTGGGATTGGCAAAATTATAATTTATTAGATGAAAATATTTGATTTGTATACCAATTTTATATACCCATATACCTGGGGTCACATAAAAATTTCTCAGGTGAAAAGGGGTTGTGAGTGGAAAAAGTTTAAGAAGCTCTTCCCTAAAGAGTGCTGGTTCCTTCAATTTTAGGGGATCTCCTTTACCCTGATTTTATTTAACTACTTAACAGTCAGATTAGCTTTTACAAAGAAATGTTTAGTTCAAAGACACAAAAAGAAAAAAATATACAAATACTACTTCTCCTCTCCCAATATGCAGGGGCATAATCTCCTCCCCCCCCCCCCCCCCCGCCCCTTACATCATCTCAGTTTTTGGAGAAGAGAGAAACATTAGGCATACAACTTAACTTAATTCCTATATAGCACAGATCCACCAAATCCAAATTCTTCCTGGGCTTGAGACTGGAGCCCTCTGGCTTCTTAGGGTTTCCCTGCTGAGCTGGCTGCAACATTTGGTCTGGAGTTTTGCCTCCAAGGTCACCACGACTTATGGTTGTGTCTGGGGACTCTGTTGCTTGTGCCTAGAACCTCACAGGGCCAACTAAGAAAACCAAAACTCTAGGCCTGATTCTCAGGACCACAGGGCCTCCCTCCTCCAGCTCTGTTCATAGTGTCCATGCTGTGAGTAAATGGGACTTCAGCTTCTTTGATACCAGAAAGAAAGAATGTCCTGTTTTGATGTTCTGAAAGACAAAGACTTTTTTGGCCATGAAAAAGTCAGTGGAGAAGAGGCTATTCCCATGTGGTTGAGGAATACAGAATATTTTTTCTGAGAAGGGGTCTTTCACATGGATACCCTCAACTTAAGTGATTTGGGTATATGCAAAGCAAAGTCCTGTGATGGTAGGAAACAACGGAGCTAGGGCTTGAATTCAGATCCCATGACTCTAAATCCAGTGTTCTTTCCACTATTCATTGTTCAGAAGATAATGAAAAACATATGGGATTAATTAAAGTCAGGAATCCTGAGTTCTGGTCCTAGTTCTTCCATTAAGTGGTGGTGATCTTGGGGAAGGAGCTTCTGACCGTTATAAAGGAAGAATGTTCATTGAGATGATAGTTTGAGAATTGGAAAGCATCTTCCAACCTTGGTCATCTCATCCAGTTTCTTTATCTTATAGATGAAGAAATGAAGGTCCAAAGTAAATTGCCAAAGGCCCACACAGGAGCCAGGACTTGAACCCAGGTCCTCTAACCTCTGACTCGGTTCTAGGCACACTGGACTGAAGGTCCTTAGGGGTTCTGGGTTGAAAGTCATGATTCTTTTATTAAGTAGCAATGATCTTGAACAAGACAACTCCATGGAGCTGCAGCTTCTCTCCCTGTAAAATGAGGGGGTGGGATTAGATCTTTTCAAAGGTCTCTTCCAGCAGTCACTTCTACACCTGATGATCTTTTGCTGGTACGGAGAGCCCGACTCCCTATGTTTACATTGTCATTTAGATTCTCAGGTTTCTGTTTCCCAATGGCCCCACTACCTACCATTCACATGGATGACTAAGGTTTGGGATTACTTCAGCTCTGAGGGCAGGGATGATGAATGTTTCTTCTCTGAAGGCTTTTGTGCATGGTATCTCCTCAGGGGAAGATTTGGTCAAGTCCACAAGTGCACCGAGAAGTCCACTGGTCTCTCTCTGGCAGCCAAGATCATCAAAGTAAAAAATGCCAAGGACCGGGTAAGGAGCCAGCTCTGAACCAAGCCCTGCCCACCTCCAGCAGAGCTGGGATTTACCCGCAGGCCCTCCACCTCCAAGTCCAGCTCTTTCTGTCACAGCCTCTTGATACAAGTTCCTCTGTTTAGTATTTAGGGTCCTTTACATTGGGCTCCTGCCTACCTTGTCCAGGTTATCGTACATTTGTCCCTGTCACGCCTGTTGTAGGCCAGCCAAACTGGCGTTCTTTCCGTTCTCAAACGTGGTCCATCTGCCAGCTATTGGGTATATCACAGTGGGGATTCCTTTGGGGGGTGGGTTGGTTGCTGAGATACCTTCTAATTCTCGAATTCTGTGATTCTGTAAATGTACATGTTGGGAGGGATAGTTAAGGAATTGTAAGAGAGATCTTGTTACCCAAAAGATCTTGTTACATTAGAACAAACATCGAGCTGATTTGATAACATAAAATTTATTAGGAAAAAACATTTTAAAATACTTTAAATTTAAACTTAGTTAAAACATACAACCAAAAAATATTGCAAGTATTGTACTTACTGTGTATGTGCTATGCAGTATACAACATACTTTTCAGTTATTATCTTGTTTGAGCCTCATAATAATTTTGGGAAGTCTGTGCTATTATTATCCCCACTTTACAGAAGAGGCAACTGAGGCAGACAGAGGTAAGCCATGTCCACGATCTCACAGCTACTAAGTATCTGAAGGATTTGAGTTTAGGGACTCCTGCCTGGAGTTCTTCCTCTGTGCACTATGGTACCACCTAGTGGCTGTTCAAGGAACACAGAACTTAGTATTTTATTTAGCAAAAACAAGCAAAAGAATTAAAAAATAAGCAAAAATTGTATTCCATATTCAGAAACTGTTGGAAGGCCTACTACCCATAGTTATATTTTAATAGCATAAATTTAAAGTATTACACAGAGATTTTTAAAAAATCAGCTTTCCAAGTACAAGATGGTGGTAGCATGGACAAAATTCCTCTTAAAAGATATAAAATTATTGACTTATTAGGAAGCTACAGGGTGACATGATTGCCAAGACAGCAAATTCAATCTCAGTGTATTAATAATAGCCAGAATGAGGAAGGCAGCAGCTCTGCTTACTACGTAGGTAGTGTAGGTATGGGGAAGTAGGTAGTGTAGAGGACTTGGAAAACCCAAATTCATATTTTATCTAGATTTTTACTCACTGCAAGCAAGTCCTCTGTCTGCCTCTTTTTCCTCATAATAGATAGCATCTACCTTGCAGGATTATTTTTTTTAATAATAGTTTTTACTTGCCAGATATATGCATGGGTAATTTTACAACACTGACAATTGCCAAACCTTTTGTTCCAATTTTCCCCTCCATCCCCCCCACCCCCCCAGATGGCAGGTCGACCAATACATGTTAAATATGTTAGAATATAAATTAAATACAATATATGTGTACATGACCAAACAGTTGTTTTTGTAGGGTTATTGTGAAGATCAAATGAAATATTTGTAAAATGTCTTGCAAACTTTAGGGTAAATTTTAATAGTTGTTATTGTTACTGTGCCATGCTCTGATCACACTTGAAATGTCTATTCAGTTTTGGGTGCTGCTTTTAAGTAAAGGCATTGATAATCTAGGGGGTGTCCAGATAGTACTGAGACAGCGAAGGGTCGTACTATCACGTCATAATTAGACCAACTGAAGTGACTTGGGAGATTTGGCCCCGAACAATAGTGTCAAACTCAGATGGGAAAGGGAGCTACTGAACCATATATAAGGATCCCTGTGAGCTGCAAATTGACTCAGAAAAACCACATGTTTATATTAGCTATACTTTATCATGTTTTAATTTCTTGTATTAAACATTTCCCTATTTCACTTCCATCTGGTTGTGGCAATGTTTTGGCACCTCTGACCTAGAGAAGAGACGATGTTTGGGGCCATCAGAGCTATTTTGAAGTATCTGAGGGACATGTCTGAGACGGATCAGACTTATTCACTTGGTTTCAGAGGGTGGAACTAGCAGTAATATATGGCAGGCACAGGGAGGCAGATTTTGGTGCCAGGTGAAGAAAAATTTCCCAATAATTAGAGCTTGTTAAAGAGTGGAGTGGAGACTCGGTACATCATATGCTCCATTTATTGGAGGCCTTCAAGTAAAGGCAAGATAATGTTTTGTCAGTCAGCCAATGAGCATTTATCAAGTACAAGTACATGCTATGTGCCAGGCCCTATGCTAAGAACTAGGGATCCAAAGAAAGGCAATTCTCTCCTCAAAACCTCCCTTCCACCTCCCCAAGAAACCAGTCTCTATTCTCAAGGAACTCCCGGTCTATTTGGAGCAGACAAACATACAAAGAGCTCTTACCAATAAGATAGATACAGGACAAATTGGAAGTGATTTCAGAGGGAAGGCCTAGGGAAAGGCTTCTGGAAGAAGGTGGGATTTTGGTCGTTGTTGTCCTTTGTCCTCAAAGAGATCCAAAATGACATTGCTATGTTGGGGTCAAGACATAACAGGTCCGTCTGTGGCTGGTCAGACCAATATGAGGTCAGAAGGCTTTATCACAGGTCAGAAACAAAGAATCCTTGTGAACATGGGCTAGACAGAGGAGAAAGGAAAGCAGGAGGAGGGTATGTATGTGTGTGTGTGTGGAAATGGGGATTTCAAACACTGGTTTATCTTATCATCTCTAACCCCATATTCCTAAAAATGCTTCTCTTCCCAGGAGGAAGTAAAAAATGAAATCAACATCATGAACCAGCTCAGTCATGTGAATCTGATTCAGCTCTATGATGCCTTTGAGAGCAAAAACAGTTTTACTCTGGTCATGGAATAGTGAGTATAATCCCAAGGGAGGAAGTGATGGGCAGAAGCTCAGGGAAAACACTGTGCTCTCACGGAGACAGCCAACATTTGCAAAGAACTCCACATTTATTGCCTAGAATTAACTAGGACTCAGGAGTATGGTCTGGAGTGAAGGTGTCAAATATGGGCATACCACAGCAACACTCCCAAGTGCTGCCTGAACCTAACTAACATATAGTTGGATAATATTTGACAAAATAAGCAAAAATACAATAAAACATAGATATGCTGATATGTGACTTTCTTTTTTTAATTAAATTTTTTTATTTTCAAAATATATGCATAGATAATTTTCAACATTTACTCTTGCAAAACCTTGTGTTCCAAATTTTTCTCACTCCCTTCCCTCACCCTTACCCCTAGATGGCAAGTAATCCAATATATATTAAGCGTTCAATTCTTCTATACATATTTTCACAAATATCATGTTGTACAAGTAATATCAGATCAAAAAGGAAAAAAATGAAAAAGAACAAAGTGCAAGCAAACAACAACAAGAGTGAAAACACTATGTTGTGATCCACACTCAGTTCCCACGATATGTGTTTTTGTAAGTCAATATGTATCCAGGGGGCCTCTGCTTCTATTTGAGTTTGATCCGAATAATCTGGAGGAAGGTTAATGGATTTTAAGGTAGAGGCAAAGGTCCAGATTCCTGGTGTTCCACTTACTCTCTGTGTGAGCTTAGGCAAGTCATTTCCCTTTTCTGTGCCTCTTTTCCCTCATCTATAAAGTGAAAGGTTTAGACTAGTTGTTAGCTAAGAAGGCAGAACAAAATACTGTGAGGTTTGAGGAAGGCTGGGATGGTAACAAACTCTCCAAACAGAAGAAGGCATTTAAGCTGTGTCAGCTGAAGGATGGTTAGTATTTTAATAGACAGAAAGAAGGGTTATTCTGGGCATAAAAAAGAATAAGCAAAGGCATGGAAGAAATCATGGGACATGTTAGGAAAATGATGAGTAGTTCAATTTTGCTGGTGCAAAACACTAGTAGGAGATAATTAGGAAAACAATAGTAGAAGATAAGTTGGAGCAGTATCCTGGAAAACCTTGGACGCCAGGATCAGGGGCATGAGTTTTATTTTAGAGAGAGTCAAAAGCCATTGAAAAGTTTGATCGCAGGAGTGACATATCCAAGTCTATGATTTAAGAAAGCTCTTGATTTTTCTTTTGCTCTGACCTATTTGCTAAGTGAGGCAGCTAGGCTCAGAAGATAGAGCACTGGGTTTAGAGTCAAATTCACTCTCAGATATGTGTGACTCCAAGCAAGTCCCTTAACCCTCTCTGCCTCAGTTTCCTCATCTGTCAAATGAGCTGGGGAAGGAAATGGCAAACCATTTCAGTATTTTTGCCAAGAAAACCCCATGGACAGTTTGTCTGTGCTAGGGTCTAAAGAGTTACAAAAAATCAGATTGAACGACAGAATGAAAACAATTTGCTATGTGATCTAGGGCAAGTTTTCCTTCATCTCCATTCCCTCAGCTTCCCAGTTTCTATAATCAAGGTTTGGTAAATGGAATCAAGCAGAGCTAGATTAGAAACTTGTTATTAAATTAGATTCTAGATGATTTATGATCTCCGAGGCCAGAAAGGACAGAGCCATAATCAACATGTTTTGATAGCAGAAAAATTCTTTGATGGTTGTTGATGATTTTTTTTTTTCCATTTCCAATTTCCATTCTACCTACAATGAGCAGAATGAATATATCTGAGTTTCTTCTCTTCTCCCTTTTCACCAGAAAATAGTAAATTTTGACCAGAAAATGGTAAGCAGCAGTGGAAGCAAGAGTAAATATACTGGGAATTATGAGGGAGGAGTGAAAGGCTGCTGTTTAGTTCATTGGATTCAAAGCTGCAAAAGACTTTAGAAGTCACTTAGTTCAAACCCTTTGTTTCTTTTAAAAAACATTTAAAATTATGTCTTGTTTTTATAATAACTAATAGATTCCACCTCCCATTTCTTAGTGGTGTCATACTTTGTAACAAAGAATCAATCAATTAATAAACATTTATTAAACATCTACTGCGTACTTTGCGCTGTGCTAAGTGCAGTCCCGAAACCTCAAAGAATTTACGATCTCCGACAAATGTAAAAAAGAGAGAGAGAGAGAGAGAGAGAGAGAGAGAGAGAGAGAGAGAGAGAGAGAGAGAGAGAGAGAGAGAGAGAGAGAAATAAAACTGTTCCAGGAAAACCAATCAATATATCAGTTGAATCTGGCAGTATATGTAATAATCTTCATCCAGAATCTCCCAAATCTGCAAAGAAGGAAGGTGAACTTTCTCAACTCTTTTCCAAGCTCAAACTTCTTGGTTATGATAAGCATATAATCTTTATGTGTTCTTTCTATTTATATGATTGTAGTTATTGGGCATATTGCATATTTTTGTTCCATTTACTATCAGTCTTCTGCCTCTTTGAATTCTTCATATTAAAAGTAATCTATTACTTTCAGGTTTGTCCATTTTTTAAAACCATTCCTCAATTGGTAATCATTTGTTTTGTTCTCAGTCTTTTGCTATCATGCAAAAAATTGTTGCTATCAATATTTTGGTATGTATGGGACTTTTCTTTCTGTTTTTGCTTCTTGGCAACTTTCTCATTTCATAGATAGATTTAAACCCTGATCAAATGCACTTAGCACAATGCCCAGCACATAGTAAGCACTTAATAATTCTTTTCTTCTTCTTTTGATCTCCAAATATAGCACTTTCTCAGGCATTAAAATAGCATTATTATTATTAGATCTCTTGTTATAAGTAGAAAGATAGGGATGGTCACAATAGAATCTTCTTAGAAATTTACTGACATCTTCTTTTGACTTGAATCTGCAGTGTTGATGGTGGTGAGCTATTTGACCGAATCACAGATGAAAAATACCACCTGACAGAGCTAGATGCTGTCTTATTCACCAAACAGATCTGTGAAGGCCTCCACTACTTGCATCAACATTACATTCTGCACTTGGACCTTAAGGTAAGAATGGATCCTAGAATCACAGGCTCTTGGAATTGGATGACTCCAGCAATTATCCTAGAATATCAGTGCTAGAAAGGATGTCAGGGGCCATTTACTCCAACCCCTTCCTTTTACTTGGACGACACTGAGAGGATAAATAAATTGCTCAAATTTATATAGCTAACTCATGTCAGGGCATGGGCTAGAACACATCTCCAAATCCTTCATTTTCTCCAGTACACTTCAATTGCTAGGAACTTAGTCTCGCATCTTAGAAGCTACTTTGGTAGAAGAAAACTTTTTACTCTGTATTTTAGGCACAAGTCAGCCTTTTATTAATTTAAATAAAATGAGTTCTAAACATTTCTGTTTTGGGAAAGATCCCAAGTAGGCAGTTACGCAATGCAGCTATTAATCTTTCTTGGAATTGTAATTTGTGATAACCTCAAACAAAAGACAAAATTTCATAGTTAAGATTGAGCAAGAGTTCAGAGTTTAGGTAATAGTTCAGATAATGGTCTGCTTCATTAATCTGAACAACAGTCACTTAAAATGTCTTGGAATCCTAAAGAATCATTCCCTAAACCAGTCAACCTGATCAAAGGTGATTATAGTCAAGGACTTTACTTAGACTAAAGTATCAGTATCATAGTTCTAAGCCTCTTAATCCATTTTTAGGACCTTAGAATTTGTTTTAAACCTTACAGTTTCCTTACACAAAAGTGGCAGGCTATTGAAAAAAGAGAAAAAGGATTTAGTAAAAGGCATTGTTTCCCTAAAAGTTTAACAAATGTCAAACCTATATCTTTCTCCCAGGATTGGTCAAGTATACTCTCTTTATAGAAAGAATGAAATCTCAAGATTTTGACAGATTGGTTTAGTTTTCTAAATGAATAGTAATAATAATAATAATAATAATAATAATAATAATAATAATAATAATAATAATAATAATAATAATAATAATAATAATAGCAATTAGCTTTCATATACCTCTTTAAGGTTTGCAAAGCACTTTACATATATTATCTCACTAAATCCTCTGGAAAACCCCAAGAAGTAGGTGCTCTAATTATCCTCATTACATAGATAAGGAGGTTGAAGAAGATTAGAAGAGGATGAAAAACTTGCTCAGCATAACACCAACCTACATTTAAATACATATTGTTATGCAGTCATATCCAACTTTTCTTGGCACTATTTAGGATCTCCTTGGCAGAGATACTGGATCATTTTGCCGTTCTTTTACAGCTGAGGAAATTGAGGCAGATGGAGTTAAGTGACTTGTCCAAGTTCACTCAGCTAGCCAAATTTGAACCCACAGAGATGAATCTTCCTGATTTAAGGCTCTGCACCCTATTCACTGCATACCATAAAAGTATATAAATGTAAGTCAATAACAAGAACAAATATAGATCCCTGGGGCAGGATTTGAACTCAGGTTTTCCTGATTCCAGTACAGCACTGTATTAGGAAACTTGTTAATCACCATAATAAATAATAATAGTTAACATTTGTATAGCACTTACTATGTACCAAGCACTGTGCTGAGCACTTGATAATTATTTCATTTGATTTGAATAACAATCCTGGGAGTGGGTACTATATTATTCCCATTTTATAGATGGTTAAATGACTTGCTTGAAGTCATCCAGCTAATTAACTGTCTGAGGCTGCATTTGAACTTAAGTCTTCTGGACTTCAGGTCCAGACCTTTTTTCACTGTGCCTCCCAGTTGCCCTATTTATTATTTCCAATCTAGCCAGATTTCACGTCATAATCTTCCCTCTGAGATAGGATTTAGGAGTTCAACTAATTCCCACATAATTAGTAATATTTTTAGGTTATGGATCATAGTCACTTGGCTGGCTGACCCGCATAGAATTTAAAAAATCAATTTTGCTTGTTTGAGGAGAGAGAGATATTTGTGAGCACTAGCACATGCATGGACTTAGCCATGGACAAACACAAACTCTTCTACAACTTATCTGAACTGAAAATGTAATTATTATTATTATTATTATTATTTTTTTTTTTTTTTTTGCTGAGGCAATTGGGGTTAAGTGACTTGCCCACGGTCACACAGCTAAGAAGTATTAAGTGTCTGAGATCAGATTTGAACTCGGGTCCTCCTGACTTCAGGGCTGGTATGAGAATGTGATTCTTAACAGTAGCCCTAAAAAGATAAGTACTCAAGCAATCCTAAAAATGAGAGGAAATCAGATGACCTTTTCAGAGGGAAGAAGAAAGGAAAAAATTGTTGCTATCAATATTTTGGTATGTATGGGACTTTTCTTTCTGTTTTTGCTTCTTGGCATCTTTCTCATTTCATAGATAGATTTAGAAGGAGAGAGAGGGAACACTGTACCTTCATCCACCAGAAAGGAAGGGAACAGAGCTATTGATTGTCACTGTGTCTACCAGGAAAAACCCAAAGAGTGAATTCTCAGGAAAATCATAGTATCTTTCAGCTGTATCAATTAATAAGGGACAGCTGAGAGCCATTACCTTTGTACTTTGGACAAATTACTTAATCAGTGTGAGCTTCAGTTTTCCTCATCTGTAAAAGAAAAAGGTTGGATAAGAAGGCCTTTAAAGTTCTTTCAAGCTCTAAATCTATCTTATTTTCTTTATCTGTAAAATGTGGTGGAAAAGGAAAGAGCAAACCACTCCAGTGTCTCTGCCAAGAAAACTCTAAATGGGGCCAGGAAGTGTTGAAGACAACTGAAAACAACTGAACAGCAACAACAAGAAGGATGAATAAAGCTGTGTAGAGAGGAGGTGTTCTTAACCTGGCTTCTAATCTGGGCCCTTATCACTAATGAATAGTCTGCTAATTTTTAAAAATTTTAATAAAAAAAATTTTTTTTGAATAAAAGTTTTAATTTTCAAAATACAGATAAAGATAGTTTTCAACATTCACCCTTGCAAAACCTTGTTTCAAATTTTTCTCCCTCCCTTCATTCACCCTCTCCCCTAGACAGCAAGTAATCCAATATATGTTAAACATGTGCAATTCTTCTATATATATTTCCACATTTATCATGCTGCACAAGAAAAATCAGCTCAGAAAGGGGGAAAAAATGAGAAAAAAACCAAAAAAGCAAGCAAACAATAACAAAAAAATGTAAAAACAAAAAACCCCAAACCCCCCAAAACTATGTTGCGATCTACATTCATCCCCAACAGTCCTCTTTCTGGATACAGATGGCTCTCTCCATTACAAGATCATTGGAACTGGCCTGAACCACCTCATTGTTGAAGAGAGCCATGTCTATCAGAATTGATCATCATATAATCTTGTTGCTGTGTATAATGATCTCCTGGTCCTGCTCATTTCACTCAGCATCAGGTCATGTAAGTCTCTCCAGCTCTTTCTGAAATCATCCTACTGATCATTTCTTAAAGAACAATAATATTCCATAACATTCATATATTATAACTTATTCAGCCATTGATGGATGTTCACTCAGTTTCCAGTTTCTTGGACTATAAAACGTGCTGTTACAAACATTTTTGCACATGTGGGTCCTTTTCCCTCTTTTAAGATCTCTTTGTGATATGAACTCTTTGCAACACAGAACCAGTAATATCACTGCTGGGACAAAGGGTCTGCATAATTTGATAGCCCTTTGGGCAGAGTTCCAATTGCTCTCCAGAATGGCTAGATCATGAGCAGTTAGTAGATGGATCCCAGAGAAGATTAGAGCCCTGCTTTATTTAATGTCCAGAGCAATTCTGCTGAGAATGGGAGAGGGGGCTGGAATTACACTCCTCCTGGAAAATAAAGAGAATATTTCTCTCCAAAAGAGAGAAGTCCTCTTCAGAAGTCATCTTCTGATGCTCATGTGCTAAATACACTAAGATGATTCCTAAAAAGTTTTAGTCCAGTCTTTTCTTCACTCCTAGCTTCTCTGGCCCTACCCTGAGGAATTCTGGCTTCTTCAGATTCTCCAGATTCTAGAGATATCTGTGTCTTCCTGGCTCTAGTTTCCCAGATAATGTTAGAGTATCTTCAGGGCAGAGAAGGGGAAGGGAAAGGAAGGGAATTAGCATTTATATAGTCCCTGCTATATTCCAAATACTGTGCTAAGCACTTTGCAAATATTATCTCATTTTATCCTTGCAACAAACCTGAAAGATAAGTGCTATCTTTAATATTTACAGTTGAGGAACTGAGGCAGGCAGCTGGAGTCACATAGCTAGTGTTTGAGGCCCTATTTGTACTCAGATGGGATCATACAGAGTTGGGGACACCACTGAAACGGATGAATACTTTCTGACTCCCCGTGCATTATGCATCTAGATGCCCTTTAGGAGATAAAAGACTAGCTGGAAGTGGCTTAGAAGCCATTTTACTCAATGCAAGAAGTTTGCAGCTATTCAGAATTTTAGTGTACACAGGCCTTTAAAATAGGTATCAACTCACTAATACATTGTTGATGGAGTTGTGAACTGATCCAACCATTCTGAAGAGCAATTTGGAAATATACCCAAAGGACTATCAAACTTTGATCCAGCAGTGTTTCTACTGGGATTCCAAAGAGATCAAAAAAAGGGAAAAAGACCTGTATATGCAGAAATGTTTGTGGCAGCCTTTTTTTTATAGTGGCCAGAAACTGGAAACTGAATGGATCCCCATCAGTTGGAGAATGGCTGAATAAGTTATGATATGTGAATGTTACGAAATACTATTGTTCTATAAGAAATGATCAGGAGGATGATTTCAGAAAGTCCTGAAGAGACTTACATGAACTGATGCTGAGTGAAATGAGTAAAACCAAATCATTATACATGGCAACTATGCGATGATTAATTCTGAAGGACGTGGTTCTTCTCTACAATGAGGTGATTCAGGCTAGTTCCAATTATTCATGATGAAGAGAGCCATCTACACCCAGAGAGAGGACTGTTGGGAACTGATTGTGGATCACAACATAGCATTTTCACTTCTTTTGTTGTTGTTTGCTTGCATTTTGTTTTCTTTCTCATTTTTTTCCATTTTGATTTGATTGTTTTGTGCAGCAAGATAATTGTACAAATATGTATGCATATTTTGGGTTTAACATATATTAAAACATATGTTTAACATAAATTGGACTACTTTCCATTTAAAGGAGGGGGTGGGGGAAGGAAGGAAAAATTGGAACACAAGTTTTGCAAAGGTTAATGTCAAAGAATTATCCATGCATATGTTTTGAAAAATAAAAAAGCTTTAAAAATTATGAATTTATAAGTTAATAATAAAAAATAGGAGTCAACTGACCTTTTTGTTTTTGCACAACTCAGTAATGGTTTTTACATTTTGAAAATAAAATAACTTTATTTTAAAATGTAAAAATCATTCCTATATTAACGATCTAATAAAAAAGAGGTGGAATATAAAACAAATTTTTTTTTGTTGTTATTGTTCAGTTGTGTCCCATATTCTGATCCTATTTGGGATTTTTTTTTTTTTACAGAAATACTGGAGTGGTTTGCCATTTCCTTCTCCAGATCATGTTAAAAATGAGGAAACTGAGGCAAACAGGATTAATTGATTTACCCAGGGACACACAGCCAGTGTCTGAGGCCACATTTGAACTCAGGAAGAGTTTTCCTGGTCCCAAGCCCAGTGCTTTATGTACTATGGCATAACCTAACAGTCCAAATTGTTTGCCTTGTATCAGTTTTTCAGACATTCCATGATCTTCTGAAGTCTGTCCAAGCTCATATTTGTTGCTTCCATGATAACTTTCTCTATCTCATCCTCTGATGTCCCTTTTTTCTTTTGCCTTCAATCTTTCCATAAAAAAAAATAAATAAATAAAATAAAAAAAAATAGTTCTCACCCTTTTTGGTCTCACCCTTTCAACTCCTCCTTTAACAAAGAAATATTTATTTTAAAGATATAAAGCAAATATATATACAGCTTAGCCCATTTCCTATAAGCAAATGATTAGGTAGATTTAAATGCCAAAGAACAATATGAACATTTATATTGGATGGTAGCATTCTGTAAGGACAGAACTCTTTCACATTAAAATTTCTGTCTGCACTTTTACAAAACTCACTTAATATAGAATCTATCAATATTATCAATACTTATGACGAAGTTTAAAATTGGGGTACCTAAATGAAATTAGGGTTTAATTGAGGTCTAGTGGCAGGTTCGGGGTATAGGGAGTCAAATAGAGTTCCCCTGCAATCCCTTTGGATTCAGCGCAAGGATACGGTCTAAATGAGGTCTAGTGTCAGCAAGAGTCCCTTTAAAGGAATTTACAGACCCAAAAACCTAGATTGATAAAAAACGTTTATTATGGGGTTTGGAAGTAAAGTTAAGGTCTAGTTCGTAAAGGGTGTTAAGTAAAGAGAAAAGGGCACCGGAACCAGTGTTCCAGTGGGCAGTAATCCTTAACATGCCAGGAGTAAGGCTGCCATGTTTGGAACCTCTGTCAAGAGAGGACTCCAGAGTGGCTCTTTTATAATGAGAGATTTAACTAAAGGGGCCAGTGGGTGGAATCCCAAATTGGCTCAGATCTGGGTGGGGGCTGTGAGAGCCCAGATCTCCAAATGGAATCTAAAGAGATGCTTTTGACCAGGATTTGTGAATCAAAGGTCCTAGCTTCTTGAATTGTTAATGCATCAGCTAGGAGGAGCTGGGAATCAGAAAGGAATAAATCCATTTGAAAGCATTAGTTTCTTAAAGGGAGCACAACCCACATCACTTATATATAGAGAATTCAAAATATGAAGTATCAGTCAAACAACCAACAAATGAAGTTTGCAAAATGATAACAATAGAATTGACTTGTACAGTACAAAGCAAACTATAACTATAAAACAAATAGACACACAACTTAGTTTGGTTCCTTCCTCTAGAATACAATCCCAGTTCAAGTCCTAAACTCCACCCCTGGGATTTGAGTGCAGACTCTGTGGCTGCAACATTATACCTTGAATACTGGACTTTGTCCAAGGTTGCCTTGACTCTTGTTCCTAGGTCAGCCATCTAGTAAAGTGACATGGCAAGGTGTTAGGCCATCTGAGCAATTTGTGTGGACCATAAAGATCCTGGGGGTGGGTTTGGGACAACAAATTGATATGACCATTTTGTATGTACCTTTTAAATCTGTAAATGCCACAAATCAAGGTTTGACATTGCTTTATTGATTGATTGTCAAGATTTGAGAAAGTGATGGGAAAAAAATCTTACCAGTACACCTTAAAGTTAACAGTTGTGTTACAGTACACCTTAAAGTTAACAGTTGTGTTACAGAAACATTGTTTTCTGAGAGCTGATTACCAGTGCACCACTGACTTTAATCTATCTACATTCACTGTAGTAGAAATTAAAACATATTAGCACACTGTGAAAATAGTTTTGATCTTGCCAATCCCTGAAAGGGTGAGATCCCCAAACTGTTGCCCTAATACATCTGTTCATTCAGCAAACTGTTTTGTGCAGTAAATGTTCCTTGGTTAAGTAACCTTTTTTGAGTGCTTCATTCATCATAGGGATAACAGTCATTTGTCAAATTCTCTTTTTGGTCTTTTCTAGCCAGAGAACATACTATGTGTAAGTCAGATGGGAAACCAAATTAAAATTATCGACTTTGGGCTGGCCAGAAGGTAAGACCATTTCACTCTGCATATTAAAGTAATTCAATAGTCATTATTAAGCACCCGTTATGTTTAAGACCTTGAGTAAAATGCTGGGACTAAAGGGGAAAAAAAAAGAGCTGCTTGAACATAAACAAAATAATTATCCTTGGCTTCTTTTTAGAAATAGCTTAAACTGACACTTTCTCCAGAATAGAAGATTAACCTTATATAAAGAAATCTGGTCTTAATTGATCATCTATATATTAGCCTGTTTACAAAAAGGTGAAGTCTGTTATTTCATTTACCAGAATAAAAACAAAGGAATAATATAAATGTAGTGTTTTATAACTTTCAGGAACCTTCTAAGAAAAAAATTTTCTGAAATTTTAGCTTATTGCACATTAAAAAAAAAGAAAAAAAAGGAACAATAGGTGTCCCTATCTTGCCCAAGCTAAAGTACAGGGATTAGTGACAGAGCCCTCTCATCCTACTAGTGATTGACTTAAGAGCTTTGATTTGTTCTAAATTCCTCCTCCTGGTGATCCCCACTCCTAGGTGGCTCATCATATTAATTACCTTTCTTAGTTCTGATACCCAGTCAGCACAGCCCACAGTAGCTTAGCCATCACCTGAGAGAAACAGGAATTATAGGTTTGCACCACCATGCTGTACCTCAATTAAATTCAGAAAATATGAAACTCTTTACAACAATTAAGAATATTTTTAAAAGGAGTAAGGCAGAGGTAGAGATGGAGGAGGAAGGATAAAGGGTAATGAAAAGAGAAGAATTTCAGAGTTCAAAATCCTGAAGACAGCACAGTTATAAGTAGTGTAGATAAAGGGAGAGAATCTTCAAAGAACAAAAGTTTGGGAGTGATGATGGCTGAGGGGAGATTTTCAAAATGGTCATGAGGGGGTATCGGTATGTTTGCTCCTGCTGGGTAAACAGGCAGAGGATGGAGGCCAGGGATGCAGTGAGGGCCAAAGATAGAAGGAAGTCCAGGATGGAAAGAAGCTTATTAAAAATAAAACCTGGCTCCTAAAGGCACAGTGGAATGGGTGAGCTTAGCAGCCTTGGGACTCAGGAAGGTCTGACAAGTGGCAGTCAAAGCCTCTGAATAACAAAGTTTTCAGATAAAGTTGGTCTCCAACCCAAATTTCCAGATTGTTTTTACATTAGTCCTCTTCCTGTCTTCTAAGTTCTAGCCAAATTGGCCTAGTTATAGTTTCCTATCTACCACATTCTGTCTCCTCGACATTTGCATGTAATAAAGTAAAGAACAATATCTTTGATCTGCATTCAGGCTCTCCCAGTTCTTTTCTGGAGATGGACAGCATCTTTCATCATAATCCTTCAGCCTTGCCTTGGATCATTGTATTGTTGAGAATAGCTAAGTTATTCACACTAAATAGTCATACAGCATTGTTATTACTATGTATAATGTGCTCCTGATTCTACTCATTTCACTTTTCATCCGTTCATGTATGTCCAGATTTTTCTGAAACCTTTCTTATATCACAATAGTATTCAATCACAATTAGATACAATAGTCTGTTCAGTTCTTAGGGATTTGGCAAAATGTATGAACAAAGCACTAAGCTCTTGGGGGCAGACACCTATTTTCATATACAAATACACAGAATAATTACCATAGTTTGCTTATATTACAATTATCCTTTGGATTAACTATGTTTCTAAATCATCTTACAGGAAGAAAAATAGGAGACAGTAACCCTAGGGGAGGCAGTTCAGTTTAATTCATTCATTTTCATCACATATTAAGAATCTACAGTATGCACAAAAGATTATAAAGGTTAGAGATTCATGAGACAGTTTTCAAGGAATTTGAGTTACTTGGAGAGATGTTACATATGCTTGAAAAATTAATTCAATTTATAAGATAATTCTTTTCTCCCTCCCTTAATCTACAAAGGCTACATACTCATTTCCTGAAAAATGTTTAGAACAATGGTTCTACTATATTGCTCCCATGCTTAACATTCTTTATTGGCTCCCCATTGCCTAAATTAAGGCCTTCCAAAATCTGATTCCCACTTATTCATTCCAAGCTTATCTCAAGATTGATTCACTCCATTTTTTAGCTAAAATGTATTATTGATTTTTCAGTTGGTTCCTGATCTGTACTCTCTAACTCCCCACCCTCCCACCCCCCAAGCCTAGAATATACTGCCTCTAAATGATTGAAATCTCAAACCCAGCATGTCAAAAATGTGACTCATCTTTCTGGATCACCCTCCAACTCACTGATTTTTTCAAAGTTCCTTTTTTTGGATCCATTTAGCTTCATTTTATTTTCAGTTCCATATTCTTTCCTTCCTCTCACTCCTGCCCCACCACTTAAGGACACAAGAAATACAGAAGTCATTACAAATATGAAGTCATAAGAAAATAATTTCCACATAAGCCATGTTCTGGGACTAAAAACAAACAGGAAAAAGGCAGAAGAAAACATGCTTTAATCTGTTCTCCATGAGGAGATGGACAGCATTTTTCTTCATGAGTCCTTTGAAACTGTGGTGGGTCTTTGGGTTGATCACTTACTAAATCTTTCACAGTTAATTATCTTTACAATACTGTTCTTACTGTGTAAATTGTTCTGTTCATTTTGGATCATCTCATATAAATCTTCCCCACATTTTCTAAAATCAACCCCTTCATTATTTTTTATAGCAAAATAGTGTTCCATCACATTCATATACCATAATTTGTCCAGCCATTCCCCAAATGATGACCATCTCTCCAGTATCTAATTCTTTGCTCCCATAGAAAGAGCTGCTATAAATATTTTTGTCCATATGAGTCCTTTTACTTTTTCTTTGATCTTTTTGGGGATATTAGTATTGTAGATAAAGGAGCATGTATAGTTTAATAAGTTTCTGGTGTAATTTCAAATGATTCTCTTAGAATTATTGCACTAGATGACATTTCAACCAAGAGTATATGAGTATTTATTTTCCTGCATCTCTGCCAGCATTTCTCAGTGTCAGCTTTGCCAAATGGATATGTGTGAAGCTTTACCTCAGAAAAAAATTGTTTTGATTTGCATTTCTCTAATTTTGTATCAAGTAAGGGACTTTTTTGCTGAGGCAGTTGGGGTTAAGTGACTTGCCCAGGGTCACACAGCTAGGACACGTTAAGTGTCTGAGAGCAGCTCAGGTCCTCCTGACTTCAGGGCTGCTGCTCTATCCATGCACCACCTAGCTGTCTCAAGTAAGGGACTTTCAAAGACCACTGGATACATGAACTCAGGGTCTGCCTTTGCTATTCACAGAGCTGTCTAAGAGCCTTGCTGTGAGAGAAAACCGCACTCCCTCAGGGAATCCATTTCATCTGAACCCTTTGTTGGCATACCTGGGGATCCTGGGAGTGGTCCAATAGAATAAGGAGAGGTGATATGTCAGAATAATAATTTTTTTTTTTCTTTTTCTGAGGCTGGGGTTAAGTGACTTGCCCAGGGTCACATAGCTAGGAAGTGTTAAGTGTCTGAGACCAGATTTGAACTTGGGTCCTCCTGAATTCAAGGCTGGTGCTCTATCCACTGCAACACCTAGCTGCCCCATGTCAGAATAATTGCCAAAATATCTTACATTATCATTAGAAATACATGGTTGCTTAGTGAAGATAAGAATTTAAATGAAGTACTTTCACATGTGAATATTAAATCCTAGCACAGTAAATGGAGGATTGAGAGGGAGCTGCCTCCCCAGAGCGTATTTGTGTGTAGCTATAACATTCAAATCCAGCCTCAGACACTAGCTGTGAGACTTTGGGCAAATTACTTCACCTTGCTTGCCTTAGTCTCCTCATCTATAACATGAGCTGGAGAAGGAAATGGTGAACCCTCAGACACAAATGAAAAGATTGAACAACAATACTGGTGAGGAGCCAGTGGGTTCCCAGAAATGCTCCCCACTTTGGAGTGGGAAGTACCAGCTTGAGTGGGTAGCCTAGGCAACGGGATTCTAGGGCCTGAAAAGAGGCCTATCTCTGTGGGTTTTGGAAGGCATTCTTTCTCTCTTGCATCTGTCTCCTTAGCTGCTGAGTCTCTTAGCACAGATCTGACTCTTGTTCACTAAAGAAGCAGGCCTGAGCTGTAGTCTTGGTCCTGCCTCCACCCTCTCCAATTAGATGGATATCTGGGAACCTGAGGTTATTACTCCTCAGACATTATGAGGTACCAAACAATCCCAGAGTGCTTGGCTCTGCCTCTCGGATACTTGCCTTCAATTAAAAAAAAAAAAAAAAAAAAAAAAAAAAACAGAGCAAGAAGGGAGTCCGGCAGAAAAACTGAGATTCACCCCTCATGACCCAGGTAGTCATGAAGTGGAAGTCAAAACCCGTTCCTCCAAGAAGCCATCTCTAAAGACTCTGCCCTCACCTCCAAAGCTCATCACTGCAAACAGTTTTAACCAACTGGAAGAATAACATTAAAAATAAAAGCTGAATGCTTGAAATGATAATGACCAAGTTTGGCCCAGAGATCTGTGAGAGTGTGTCTTGCCCGTTTCTTTAGAGTGCCTAGTGAACAAGGCCTCTGCATATGGGAGGCTGCATACAAAGTCAGAGTTTTTCAGTCTGTTGGTTGTTATTCAAATTTCTTCCTTCCTCCCTCCTTCCCTCTCTTCTTTTTCCTTTCCTTTCCTTCTTTCTTTTTTGGCATAGTGATGCTGTTCTAGAGGTGGAAAATTGAGGTGTGAGAATTGATGTGAGAATCCCCTCTGGTCTCAGTGCTGGTCCAATATGAAAAGAATTCACAAACCCACAATCATAGTGGCAAAAAAGTTTTTCTTCTCACTAAGCAGCTTTCTCTTAATAGACAAATCTCTCAATGAGATTTGCAAATAATGTGTTAACAAATCTATTTTATGAGCTGATCTTGGTTGGCTGGAGGCAGTTTGAGCTGATTATCAGACCAAGATTTCCCAAATTGAATGAAATCACTTTGAAGGCTTTTTCCAGAATTTGGAATTTCCTGAATGGGGATCCGCCCATCCAAAAGATTGGGTGATTTGCCCAAGATTTCCTGTTGAATAATGCTGCTTTATCTTAGAAAATGGCCCATCTGAAAAACATGCCCCCCCTCAGACTCTGGAGTCTGGGAGACACCAAATCTCCCTTCTTTTTACAGATCAAAGGGGACAGAGTTTCAGAGTGATTGTTACAGATTAAAGGGGACACAATTTCAGAGTTCACCCCCACCCCCTCAGTAGGAGATAGCTCTTTGAAAGAAGAGTGGGTGTGATATGCTGGGTAATGTAGCTGGTATAAAAACAAAAAAATGCCAACAAAATTTTATTTTAAAGAATTTTCACCTTAATGATTTACTACTTATTTGCGAATGGTATCTTTTCTGTCTCCCCAACCAGGAAAGCTCTCTAAGAGCAGAAAATGTGATTATATTATTTCTTTTGTGTCTTTCTCATAGTACCCCTTGGCTCTGTATTCCCAGTTTCAGTGTGTGACCAACAGGGTAAAGTGGGGGAGAAAGGAAGAATATATTATCTCCTCAACATTACAAAGGATTCATAGAGTGGTGTCAAGCTAGTATGGTTGTCAGAGGAATCTAAATTCAGAGATATCTCCCTAGAGTCATGTTTACCTGTTGCACCTTTTCATCTCTTCACCAACCCCTTTCTCAGAGCTCTGATGTTCCCTGGACTCTGGCTATAGGTACAAGCCTCGGGAGAAGCTCAAAGTGAACTTTGGCACCCCAGAATTCTTGGCTCCTGAAGTGGTGAACTATGATTTTGTCTCCTTTCCCACTGACATGTGGAGTGTGGGTGTCATCACGTACATGCTGTAAGTAATTCAGGTTGACCAGTAGTAGTTCAGCAATGATGAGAAAACTCCTATGCTGGGTTTGGACTGGGAGGAAGTAGCTCCATCATTCAATTGGTTGGAGATTTAAGTATCCAGATTCAACATCCTCAACTTCCTATGATCATAGGTCTCTGGCTCCAGTTTGAAGAAAATCTCTTGGCTCTCACACCTTTTGGTTTCATTACAGCTTGGGTCCTTTGCAGACACTGTATCTGGAGACTCAGACCTGGAAGAGAACTTTGGCTGCTTATTTCTTATTTCTCTAACATCCTATCCTCTATACCTAGAGATGATAAAACTAAGTTAATCACACATCTGGGTAGCAGGACTTCTGGGAAAAGACAGGGGAGTATTTTATGTAGTCTGGTTGCTTCAGTTATCTCCAGATATTTTTATTGAACCAAAGTTCAGAAGACTAATGATTTGAGATTTGGGTCCAAATTGTGATTGGAGAAAGAATGGGGGAAAGGGATCAGTATAAGATTTCTCTAAAACATGTTGTACTACTCCTGGATCTATTCCTTCAATTTTCATCAGCTTTCTGACCCATAGAGATGTAATCAGGTGTTTTCTTTCATACATACCCCCTCCTTATTCCTATTTAAATGTTATTAGTTATTTCATCATAATGTGCTGGTGGCCATCTATTTCCTTTCTAGGCTCAGTGGCTTGTCTCCATTTCTGGGGGAAACAGATGCAGAGACAATGAATTATATTGTGAATTGTAGCTGGGATTTTGATGCTGATGCCTTTGAAGGGCTGTCAGAAGAAGCCAAAGATTTCATTTCTAGGCTCCTGGTTAAAGAGAAGAGGTATGTCTTTTTCAGAGAGATCTGAGCTTACCAAATTGGGAGAACCCTTGTAAAGAACACGGTTCATTTCAGAAACCATGTCTTGGTTCTGTTGGGAGTAAAAGATCCCATTTTTCTATATGAAAATTTCTTTCCTAGTTACTTAGTCCACACTTCAAAATCCACACTTGGACTGTCAAAAAGGGAGAGAGAAAAAGAATCTAGAAAAAAATGCCTTCACAGAATGAAAATATTTTCTAAATGCATGAGACTGATTTTATATGCAAATACCTACACAGGAGAAATATTTGCAAATGGTTATTTCCAAGTACTTATACATGTAAGGGTATTGTATAATTAGAAGGAAGGAAAATCTGCTTTCCTCCTCCCCCATTTTTTTTACACTTAAAAGCAATAAGAAGATATATCAAGTGAATGATGTAAGTTCTACAGTGAGTATAAAATAAAAGACAGCATAGCACAATGACAAGAGTTACCCTCAAAGCATTTATGTGCTATGTGGCACTGAGCATTAATAACTCCCAGGACTCTAAGCAACTAATTTTAAGTTGTAGAGAAACTTGGCCTGCGTAGGAAAGGGAATCCCTTCACCTGGGAGCTCCCTATAGCAATGAAATCTCAGGTCCATTCAATATCCTTATAAAAAATCCTAAGAATGAAAAGTATTTGACATACTGGGCAGTGAAGAGCTAGTCTTGCTACCAACCCTCTTCTAGGTTATCATTACCAGGATGGTTTTAGGCAGCTGAGTGGTGCACTGAATAGAATATTAGACCTGGCATGTGAAAAATCTGAATTCAAATCCTGCTTCAGATACCTACTGACTGTGTGCTACTGGCAAGACACTTAATTCAATTTCCTCATTTGTAAAATAAGGATAACAGGATCTCTTCAAGGGTTATACTGAGGCTCAAATGAGATATGTCAAGTATTTTGTAAATTGTAAAAGTGATGACTGCTAGTTTAATAATTTTTGATTTTCAAAAAATTTCAACATGAGAAATTATTTCTAATTCAAATGTTCAAGTTTACATTAACTTTTATAGGAGGTTCCCCTTTTTGATTCACATATATTTAGTTACTTTTCTTCTCCAGAGTAGACATTGCTTCCCTAAACCTCATTCCCTTGATACTACAGGCTATCTGTGCCTTTTAAATTACATGGAGTGAGGGAACTTTTGATTAGTTTGGTAGTACATGGGAATTTTTAGGAGGATTTGATTAACTTCCTTTATTAATATCCAATAATCACAGATTTTGAGTTGGAAAGGACTTGGGTGGCCCTCTGGTCTAATCTATACAAAAGAGGAATCTCCTTTATAAGATAGCCAAGGGACCAAAATCTATCTACATAAAGGATCAATACCACTAGCTTTTGGCTATATTTGGGGTATCATTTCTCAGATTTCAGTATAGTACAACCAATTGTCTAATTTCACCTGTTTGGTTTTCCAGTTGTAGAATGAGTGCTGCACAATGTCTGAAACACGAATGGGTGAATAATCTGCTGACCAAAGCCACAAAGTCTAAAGTTCGGCTCAAGTCCCAAATACTTCTACGGAAATACATGGCTCAAAGAAAATGGAAAGTAAGATTTTTGTTGTAGTTTTGCTTCAAAGGAAAAAAAATAGGTTCTCTTTTATACTTCCTTTAAAAGCACCTTGGCTATATTAGCACTTGATGTTTCTAATACAAGAGGTCAAAATATTTTCCTTCAAGAAATCTAAATCAACAATCTAAAATACTGGTGGCATATTAATCAATGGTTGGTATATTTATAACTGAAAAAGCCAGAAATTTTGAACCCATGTTCTCGTTGGTGTCAGCAGATCCCCGACATGGGATTTAATTGCCTGATATCTCCACAATTCAGAATTGAGTGAATATGTACTAAATTAATTTCATAGACTTAAATTGACAACCACAGCTATGTTACCTTGTGTATCATATAAGAGAGCTTTAAAAGACTATCCTCAGCATAGATTGCATTCTTACTTAAGGCTAAATGTAAAAGTACAGGGTTGTTAGGGCAAAGCCAAATAAGGCTACTTTAGATAATCAACTCTAAGGTCATTAAAAGAGAAGTGTTTGGTATTCATCAAGTGCCAACTATACGCAAAGTTCTGTACCAGGGGCTAGGGGAAGTACAAAGTTGATTAAGAAATAATCCCTGCCCCTATGGAGCTTATATTTTAGCAACTTTTCAAATTTGATAGTTGGAGGTCACTAGATAAATCAACTACAAATAAAACAAGAAATATTTGACCTTATTACCTTGTTTTACTCAATCCTTTCCTCTGAAATGAAAATTTTCTTTTTTTCAAGAAACACTTCTATGCAGTGACTGCAGCCAACAGGCTTAGGAAGTTTCCAGGTTGTCCTCAAGCCTCATCTATGCTGCTTTGAAAATTCTGCAATACTGAAGGCTAGAGATGAAGCTAAGACAGACTACTCTTTGTATAGTGATCTGGCCTTTTGCTATTACTGTATTTGATTTCCTGTTTTTAAATTGTGTAAGTACTATGACTATGGCCTGGATATGAACTTGCTATTAAAGAACTGCCTTAAAAACTTTACCAGATGATGACAGTAGGCATGTTTAATGGGTTAGGGAAAAAAGATTCTGTTTTAAGAGTGTGATTAGTATCAATTTTTAACTTGTTCTGAGTTACAATTATAGTCCTATGTGGCATAGGGGCAAGATATTCAGTATTTTCCTACAGTATAAAGTGGAGATTTCTTTTTGGTTTTGGTTGTTTAAGTGGTACTGTATAATGAAGTTTCAGTACAGGGGTTCTTAACCTTTTTGGGGGGGAGTTTGGTGAAGCCTAGAGACCCTTATCAGAATAATGATTTTAAATCCATTAAATACAGAGGATTACCAAAAAACCAAAAAAAACTAATCATATTGAAAAGTAAGAAAATATTTTTTAAAAATTTATGGACCTCAGGTTAAGAACCTATGCTTTAGAGCAGTGGTTCTCAAACTATGGCCTACGGGCCAGATGCAGCCTGCCAGGTTATGGCAAATGGGCTGAGGGGCGGAGACAGAGTGTGAGTTGTTTTTACTATAGTCCAGCCCTCCAACAGTCTGGGGGGACAGTGAACTGGCCCCCTATTTAAAAAATTTGAGGACCACTGCTTTAGAGCATAGCAACACTGGGTTAGAAATCATGGGAATTGGTACCAAAAACCAAGGGATAGAAAAGAAGTGTTTTACATGATATTTTCCCAAAGGAATGGGATTGATTGTCGCTCAACTTTCAAACCAAAGTATAAGGCAATAACAAAATAGTGAGGAAAAATTTTTTATATATAGTTCTTTATATGCTTAAAATTTGAAATACAAAATGCAAAGTTATGTGTATGCACACATATATCTGAATATATCTAGGTATGTGTATATACATACACACATATCTATAGGTGTGTGTGTGTGTGTGTGTGTGTGTGTATGGAGAAAGAAAAAAAAAATAAATAAAAACAGCAAGTGATCTAGATGGTTTTTTAATTTCAATTTTGCCTTACTGTTCTAAATGTGAAGCTTGGCAAGCAGTTTTAGAAAACTACAAGTAACTCTAAAGCCTTTGGGTACTTAAAAAGTTATCAGAAACCAAGATTTCAATTGTTGGGGGCCGTTAAACAAACACTGAATAGAATTAATAGGGCAGAAGATTTTTGGCTTAATTTAAAAGGAATGACTTTTTCAATACAAGAATGAGTTTGTCTTGTAAATGAAGAGAACCCGCCTTGAGCCAAGAGGACCTAGATTACCTCTGATATATTGGCTGAATTCTGGGCAATAATTTTAACTTTCCCAGTATTCTAGATTACTCTCAAAGATTGAAGTTTCAGAAAAAGGTGCCAACACGCATTGGTAGAGGGAATTTTCTTATCTGGGAGTTCCCTATACCACTGAAATCACAGGTTCAGGCCCTATCCTAATTAAGTCTATTATTTCCTTTTATTTTTCTAACTCTAAATTTTTAGAATAGTTTTTCATTTCTTTGTCCCCAGGTGTTATGAACAAATTTTAGGAATTTTAGATTTACTAGCAACTTGACTAGAAATTTTTATTATTTTGAATAAGAATTTTTCACGCAGGAATAATAGTTTTGTATAAAATTAGGAATGCAAATTGACAATGCAAAGCAAATCTAAGTCCCATTTAAGACTCTTTCATACATTTCTTCTACTCATTAAAGGAAAAAAAAAAAAAAAAGACAGTCTGAAACACAAAACTGCTTGAATATAAATAATGAGCAATAATAGAATGTAAAGTCTGTTGGAAGCCAGGAATTTTTTCCTCATTGCTGGTTTTTCTTCCTCTTTTCATTCCCATTAATTGTTTCCCTTTCAAGTTCAAGTAAGAAGGCAAACTATTTTTGCACACAGATATTGGCATTTTTTGATTGCTAAATGACTTTCCTTCCAAAGGGTGGGGAATTGCCATTTTTCAGCTTGAGCATAAGCATTTGTATTTTTTAGGAAACTAATTTTTGCAAACTTTACTTGTAGGTTACAAGTTACAACCATGTAGTTAATTAGATAGTTTATATTTTTGTCTTATAATTTTTAACCTTGTCCTGTTCAACTGCTCTGTGACTTAAAAAAAAAAAATCTCTAAGATTCTTTAAAAGTGCTTTTAGTCCCTTCAGATTCCACAGAGGCTGTGTATCTTGCAAAATTGGAACATATCCAAGGGGTGGCATAATAGTGCTGGAATTGAATAGAGTAAGAGTTGGGTTCATATCTTGGTTCTAGGGCATCCTTGTATTTGTGACCACTGGTAAATCCCTAAACTTCTGGGTGTTCCAACATGTAGGAAGTTATACATGAGCTGATCATCTACTTTACCAGCAAGGAATTTCTGCAATCAGAGTATAGAAGTTAATGAAATCATATCTAGAGCAAATAAACAAATTACGTGACTACCTTAAGCATCTAGTAATAAAATGAAATTTTAAAAATTGGGCTCAGCAGTTTTGTGTTTTATTCTTTGAAGATATGTAATTAAAAGGTAACCAACTAACCAACATAAAATTCTATTTGGTACCACTTCCCAGATCTTTTCACCTTCTATGAAGGCCAAATGCCATAGGTTTATTTTTTAATGTTGAGTATATAAGTGCCATTGCATCTGTAGCTTGTATATATCTAAAGCTTAAGCACAAATAAATCTTGGTTCATTTCTTGATTTTGCAATACTGTCCTTATTTACAGTCTATTATGTGACCTTCTTAAATCACTCTTAGTAGGGTAGCTAATACACTACAGAAAAATTCAATTTTCTTCTCAGATATCCTGCTAGAGTAGGCATTATTTTGCCTAAGACGAAAATCATTCCTTATTTATGGCAAAATGTTTCTTAAACAAAAAGCTAAGATAGGCTGGACACAGAAATAAAATTTATTACCTCAAAAGTCTCAGTATTTCATTTAAACAAAAGATTCTATGATTCTAAAAACTGCAAAAACAATCAAAAGCAGACATTAAATCATATGAAAACCTATTTGTATAGTTTTAAAATGAGAACTTAATGTATTATCTAGACAATAAGTTTCCTTAAACTCCTTGAAAAGGGAGCACACATACTTCATGGGCAAGTGGAAGCTATATGCCAAATAACACAGTTGACTGTGTCAAGTTTATTTCCAATTCAGAAGCCAGCTCTCACAGCCTTAAATGTGACTTTTGTGCTACCTACCTTCTTTTAAGTAACCTCACCAAAATATGGAAACTCAGAATGGAGTTGAAAAGGTTTTTCTTGGCATCACATGTTTGGTACTGCCTAGGAAAAAGAATCCCAAGTATATTAAGGCAGTGTTTTTAGAATTCTTGCTCAAGAGCAAATGCTAATGACCCATCAATGCTCACTGAGGAGGAAAGAATCATGTTTGGTGGCAGGTGTTATCTGGAAACTGAAATCACTTCTTTTGTGCTTTAGTAGCATTTTCTAAGATTTTTCTTTTCCACTCTTCATAATCTTGTTTTGAATCTTCACTTTGCTGGGGCTTACATGGAGACTCTGCTTCATCCTCTATTTCTGTAGGAAAAATTTGAAGACATTAAAAATTCTCAAAATTAGCAATATGAAAGTTTGTCTCTTTTAAGAAACTGGAACAGACACCAAAAAAATACCAATGTTAAAACTAAAAATAATCCTGAATTTCTAAGATTTAAGTTTTTCAAATATATAAGCGATAAATTTAAATAGAAAGCTAAAAGTTTCAGTTTTATTTATTTATTTTACTTATACACTCCAACTATTCTAAGAATTCTTCAAACTTTTTCATTGCTTATGGTAAGGTAAACTTTTCTAAAATGGCTAGCTGATAGATTTTATACTAGATTTGATAATAGAGTATATTTAAATAATTGCTAGAGTTTCAATACTCCCTTAAATTAATTTCATTTCACAATGACTTTTGTCATTGTGACCTTTACCTTTCTTGGACTGTTCAATTATAATCTTCTTTCTTTTGGCTGGTGGAGAAGCTGAACTGCTAGATTCTCCTTTAAGAAAAATAAAAACAAAACAAAACAAAAATAAAATAAAAACATTATTGATATTATTTTTTTTTCCTTCCCCACATCCAGGTATGAAATCTTGAATCTTGTATGCTTAATCTCCAAAAAATCTTACATTCTATTTATATCATTAGATCTATGGATTCCATCTTTGTAAATGAGGGGAGAGACTGGATGAACTTTAAGGCTCTTTCTTGCTCTAGCCTATCATCTTGCCTACTCAAATGCCATTGGTTTTATTGGAAATGGGGAAGGGAAGCAAAGACATTTTGAGGTTTTTCTTTGGCTTGGTTTCTTTTGTAAGACAATATGTCCCAGTTGGCAGATAATTACTATAATAATCTGACCTATGTGCATGAATGGAGCATATTATAGCATTTGTCTGGGGAACCAATCTATGTAACACAAGCTTTTTTTTAACTATAAATGTGTAATTGTGGTAATCTGGCTTAAATTCACAGAAATATAAATTGCAGAATACTTACCCTTAACTTGTTGCTGTTCAAACTTTTCCAATTGTTTACAGAGTCTATCAAAAACAGCTTTCTTTACACCAGATGTAGCCACTATTTTGTCTTTATTCACTTTTATCTTTAGGATCCTATAAAATAATTTATTTTCTTAAAATAGTTAATGCCCTTTTCTTGTCACTTCCACAATAGCAATACTAGAAAATAATGATAGCTGACATCTCTTTAGCACGTTAAGATAACAAGCCCACAAAAACATTTTATACAATCATTTGATTACTACAATTCTATGAAAGAGTGATAAATATTTTTATATCTATTTGATTTATGATGATGATAATATTGAACCATTACGTGGTTCAATTTGTACCTACATATATGATAATTCAATCCAAAACATTTTCCATTATACTATATTTGTTCTTTATTTCCCTTGTATTATCAGCGAGGGTTCTAAGTGTCTAAAAACTGTTTTTTCACTGTTCATTCCGAATATAAAATTTTAGCCTATAGAATGCTGTTCATCTTGGAAAATACTCATTCTATATTGGAATCTCTGCTATAAAGAGGACATATGGGAAGACTAAAGAATGCCAGAAGGCTATATTCGTTTTCTTAAATTTTTAGCTGTTTAATATATAAAGAACTAACATTTTTGGCATACATATCACATTATTTTCAGGTGCTTGGCTCATTTCATTTCATTGCTTACATTTACTACCTGGGACCAAAAGAATTTTCAAAGTGAAGAAGCCTGTCAAATCTTTTCTTGCTTAATACCTGTCCTATACTTCAGAAATGTGAGCACATTAGGAAAAGACTAAACCTTTCCTAATATAATGGTTTGGAGTTCCCCCCCCCCCCATTATGCTAATTAATAATCTCTATGTAGATAAAAAGGCCAAACGACTCCAAAATCATTTAGTTGGGTAGAAAAACCCACACCCATATTGCCTTTTAATTTTAACGTGCTTTCCAGCAGAAAGCAAAGCAAAAAGATATCTTTAGGAACAGAAATCATGAACAATTACTATTTAGAGAGAACCACTGGGGCACAGAGTATAGCAATTAATCATGCATACTACAAATTAGAAATTGGATCTTTAAAAAGTGATGATTAGATTATTACCCATACAATCATTAATATTTTGTTTTTTGGATCTACAACTAGCAAACTATTAATTGTTGCTAATTAGATGAGGAATCAGATTTTAACATTCATATGCAGATAGCCCAGGATATAAACACTCAACTTGTAAACATTCTTTACTAATGAAATGAACACTGTGTAACTTTCTGAAAGGGGAGGAATTTGCTTGCTGCCACTATAGCTATAGCAAGGAGAATGATATTATCAGTTAGAATTTGGAATGCATTTCTCTATATCATGTACCTAAAGAGTAACTAAGTACCCAGGTTAAGTTCTTAAAATCCTGACTAATTCTTAATGATTCTTTTAATTTTCAATAAAAAAAAAATAAAAATACAGTAATAGAAAGTATTCTAGTTGTGAACATACAACATTTCTGCTGCTTAACAGATCTGTAATCTATTAAATGGCATGAGAACTCCCTCCACTGGTGCAGACTGCAAATTACCCAAGTTTTCTTCTCGTCATCTATAACATTTCCCACAGGGATAGGTTCAATGCATTGGTGACCTTTCTTTGTCTTTTAATACTTGGTAGGCATCAGCACAATATATCTGTCTATCCATCATCCTTTCCCTATATGAATAATCTGACTCTTTTTCCAGCTGCACATGTTGCCAACCATGTCTTTTATGCCCATAAGTCATTGTTGATAATAAACTACTATTTCATACAATATGTACTTTTCATACATTTTCCCTTCCCCCTCTGTGTCAAGTGCAATTTGGATTTTTCTATGATTGTGCTACTTCATGATTTGTAGCCATATCACATTATGAGAAGAATAGTGGTATTAAAAAAGATGGGTCTTTGTGGCAAGGAACAATATGGCATCAGTGAAAGCAATGTACAATTTCCCATCCTTCCTCTTACTCTTAATCAGTTCTGGGCCCAGCTCACTGTCCCTCTTCAAGATACATGAATGGATTTATCACCCAGCCTATGACATTTATTCTTTTTTTTTTTTTTTTCAAACATGCTTTATTAAAGCCCTGAAGGAAAAAACAAAAACCTGTCATTTCCCAATCATTCCCAATGTCTGCCTTTACCTCTACCTCATCACAACAAAGAAGCACAGTAAGCAAAATAAATGATAATTGATCATTTATGACAATGTATGCCTCATTCCATTGTCAAGTCACCTTTTAACTGTGAGAAGAAAAGCATATTTCACTCTCATTTCTCTGACATTTTGAATGGTAAGTATAGTAATCAGAGTTCTCATATATAACACATTCTTTTTAAATGAATTTTTTAAAATTAAGAATGTGATCAACAAATACTAACACTTTAATATACAAAGTACAGTGTTTTATATGAATCTGTCAACTTATTTTAGTTTTTTTTTTTAAAAATTATATAAAATTTAACATGGTAACAACAAAATTACCGTGTTCTCTTATAATTTTCTTCTGTGTATTTTAAAACCTTTTTGCTGATGTTCTTTTCTTCCATTTATTTTTTGCATTTGGATCACCATTCATTAATTTACTATCATCAAAAGATACACAGTCAAGCAAATTAACATACTGGTATGTCTCAAAATATATGGATTATTTTGAACATCTAGTCCATCATTTCTCTGCCAAGAATGTTTTATTAGTCTTCTAAAGTCATGGTTAATCACAGATTAATTCACTGATCAAATTTCTAAAATCTCTAAAAGTTGTTTGCCTTGATGTTATTGTATTCACTGTTAAAATTGTTTTTCCAGTTCTCTTTATTCTACTCTGCATATTAGTTCATATGTATCTTCTTAGATTTCTCTGAATTAGTGTTATTCATCATTTCTTACAGTGCAATGATATTCTATTACACTTATACACCATAACTTATTCAACAATTTGGCATTTGATGGGTACCAATTTTGTTTCAAATTCCTTATTACAACAGAAAGTATTGCTATGAATATTTTGATATACAGCTATCCTTTTTTCTGAATTTGATCTCTTTAGGTGAGGTATATGCCTTGAAGTGCTGACATTGCTGAGTCAAAGAGTATGTATAGTATATATAGTTTAATGACTCTAAAGGTATAAGTCCAAATTGTCTCTCAGAATATTGGATAATAGGGGCAGCTAGGTGGCACAGTGGATAGAACACTAGCCCTGAAGTCAGGAGGACCTGAGTTCAAATCTGGTCTCAGACACTTAACACTTCCTAGCTGTTGTGACCCTGGGCAAGTCACTTAACCCCCAACTGCCTCAGCAAGGGGGGGGAGGGGGAAATATATATGGATAAATTCATAATTCTACTAACAATATATTAATGTTCCTTTACAACACATTTTTTAAAAATCGGTTTTTCCCATATGAACTATTAAGGTACTTTTGAGTGGTAATACCTAAAAAGGAAACCTTCTAATCAGAATTCTATTTGCAAATAAAAGCAAATCTATGGGTATCACCTGGATTCTGTGTAGGACATTGTCCATGACTAACTTTGGCAGGTACAATATTCTTATTTTATGCCTCACCTGATATTGATATTCAGAATGTTACTGGACAAAGTTATGTCTGTGGTTGTATCCATCAAGGAAACTTGCATGATCTAGCATAAACATAGTTGCCACTATATGGGAGAGGATTTTTAAGGCTAAGTTTGCTTTACCAAATCAATACTTAAAAAAGAAAAAAATTATCCTTACCTGCATGCTGAATACAATGCAGCTGTTGTGAAAAGGGGCTTGGACAAATCTAGATCTACTTTTTGTATCTGGGGAAGGCTGGCTTCATACCTATGAAAAAGCAGTGTTTACAGTATTCATTAGAAAAGTGGTCCAGATTCTAAAGTAATATATAAATAGAATAAGCATGATTTGTAAGGCATAACATAAAGGTACTAACATCACTAAACATTTGTCAGTTTTAAGTGTACTAATTATCTCTATAGGCCATAAGCTTTGATAACAAAGCTAGATATTTTTTCAAATCAAAAATTTTAATCTGTGGAACGCCAAGTTTGCAATCACATAATTCTTTATTCTTCATACCTCTGCAGTATCTGTGAAGCTATGTTTACTGCTTCCATGCAGTTAAACTGTACAGCTAAGTCTTTTATTCCAAGATTTGAATTCAGGCCCAGCAAACACTCAAAAGACTTAAGACAGCTTTGATACATCTTCTTGTTCAAACCAGAAAGTTTTACTAAGTAAGTCTTCCAAAAAGAAAACATGAACATGATTATGTCAATAAATGCAGAAAAAGCCCATTATAAAGTATAATACATTTTTGTTAAAAACCAGACAACGTAAAGACATAGGACAAATTTAAAATGTGATTAAAAATATTTATCTAAAAACAAAAGCTAGCACTATCTGCAATGGGAAAACATTAATATTGTTCTCAATAAACGTAAGAACATGCACGTCCCCCTTTCCCACAGCTATCTGTCATAATTTTAGAAATGTCAGCACTAAGACAAGAGAAAAAAAATTTTAATGCATGAACAAAAGCAAAGAAATATAATTATCCCAATTTGCTGATGGCATGATGGCTTATTTAGAAAATCCCAGAAAACAGCCAAAGAAACTGTGTAGCAATAATAAAGTAGCAGGTTTCAAAAATAAATACAAAAACTAGTAACATTTCTATATAGTAATAACAATCCAAAAGCAAAAATAGGGAATAATTCTTAACATGTAAAGGAGGCAATAAAAAAAAGTTGAAATAAATTGGATGACACGAAACTGAAGAGTTTTTGCATAACCAAAACTAATATAACTATAATGATGAGGAAAAAAAATTACATCAAATGTCTCTGGAAGACCTATATAGGATATTAATAAAAATATTTAAGAGCAAGAGCCATTCCTCAATGGATAAGTGCTCAAAAGGTAGGAACAGATTTCTGAAAAATTACAAACATTGGGCTATTGACTTTAATTGTTTTTGATTCTTCCTTATCTGGTTTGTTCTATTGATTGTATTTTCCTATTTTTACCCATAAGAAATATGGCTTATTAATGACATGATAAGAGATATAGGAATGAAAATAACTCTAAAGGTTGGACACTACATACCCAGCAGATTTGCAAAGAAAACAAAATAGTATAGTCAGTATGGAAGGAGGTTGTCAACAACACAATAATATGCTCTTGATGCAGTGTGTAAAGCAATTTAGAATTGTACTAAGAAAATGATTAAAATGTCCATATCTTTGCTCTAGTGATTCCATTTCTGGACACATATCAGGAGGTTAATGTCAGAAACAAATACCCCCACCTGCACCGGCATGTTTATAAACAAAGAATGAAAAAAAGTAGATACACATTGCTTGGCATATGGCTAAATAAAAAATATACATAAATGTCACGGAATATTACTGTACTATATAAGAAATATGATGAATACAGAGAAGATGAATATG
Organism: Sminthopsis crassicaudata; assembly: GCF_048593235.1. Lineage (NCBI taxonomy): Eukaryota > Metazoa > Chordata > Mammalia > Dasyuromorphia > Dasyuridae > Sminthopsis > Sminthopsis crassicaudata. Next base: position 481,129,211 of record NC_133618.1, on the reverse strand, counting down.
AAAGCAAAGCAAGCACAACCAGGAAATCACAACAATGACTACAATATAAACAGAGAGAAAGAAAACAAAACCATCAAAACAATTATTATGACCAGGCAAGAGAAGATACCTATACTCAATTTTTTGGCAGAAGTAACCCTCAGTATAGAGTATTGGGTATAATGTTAGATTTTTCTGATATGTTGGTTAGTTTGTTAATCCTTTTTTCTTCCTCTCATTCCTTTTTTCAAAATAAGGGATGGCTTTGTTAGGAAAGGGATATAGTAGAAAATGTAAATGATGTGAAAACAAGAGATATAGATACAATGTTATTTTTAAAAAGATGTCCATGCCATTTTATACAGACATCCTATTATTAGGCATATGCCCAGAGGAAAGAACGACTAAAATATTCATAACAGCACCTTTATGGTAACAAAATAACTGTTAAGAAAAGTTACATAAGCTGTGGTTCATGAATGTATTAGAATATTACTGTACCATGAGAAATGAAAAATATAAAGATTCCTGAGAAGCAGCTGAAGATTTATAGGAACTTATGCAGAATAAAATAAAATAAGCAGAATCAGTTAAATAATATGACTCCTGGGGGAGAGAGAGAGAGAAGTAAGACACAGCCTCTGTGTACAGAATAGTATATTCTATTAAAAGCAGGTAAGACATATACAAATAACTATGGTTTATATAATGTATACCCTGCGTGAATTTAAGAACGAGAAGCAAATAAGTGGAAAAGTCGTTATTCCGGTGAAAGGGAGTCACTTACTCTGTCTAAAGGCCATTTCACATTGGTGGCAGCAAGGTCCAAACACATGACTGCATTACTTGTTTCTGTTGTATGAGCAGACAATCCAGTGCAGTTTACTTGGGAGAGTCGCAGGTACTCTTCAGCTTTCCTATGTTACAATATTGAAACTATCAATTATTTCCTGTGCAATAATGGTGATAGAAGGTTAAATAGATTTCGCCATCATTCAACTCTGCCTGCAAGCTGCGGTAAGAAAGTGGCTGTTATCAGTACTCTCCTCATTTTTCCTGTAAGTGAATCGCTCTAGCAGGAATGTCTTCAGAGCTACTGACAAATGATTATCCTTTCCCCTAAGTGACTTAACCTCTCCGTACGACCCTAGGCAAACGCCGAGAACATCTAGCGATGACCAGAAGTGACAGAAGCTCCCGATCCCGCGGACTTATTTTTTCTTTGGTTGACTCTATTCGGGGTTTTCTTGGCACAGGTTCTGGAGTGCTTTGCTATTTCCTTCTCCAGCTCATTTCTGCCACTGAGGAAACTGAGTCAAACAGGACTAAGTGACAACTATTAAGAAGCTGACTATGAACTTGGGTCTTCCGGACTTCACGCTAAGTCCTCCCACTCCAGCTGCCTCTAATGATCACAGAAATCCGGTTAAAAGTAAAGGTAGCGGCAATTACTCAGGATTAGCATAGTTTTCCCGCGGTCTCCCCCGGGGGTTTCTTTGAGGCACTGAGGGAGCGCGAATTTAGGGTTAGCGCTTTCTCCGCAGGGTGGCCCCGGAGAGCCGTTCTCGAAGCACCCCCTGGTCCTGGGAGCCCGGCCCCGCCACTCACCTCAGGATAGCTGGGTCCGTGATACCCAGGCGGGGTCCGAAACGCGCTACGGGCCCAGGCTCCATGGCGCACAGATAACGAGGAGAGCTGAAACCCTCCGGCCGGAAGGACGAAAGGCGCGCGCCAAGCGGCTCACCCACCAATGAGAGCCTGGCCTGAACCCCGGGACGAGAATAGGGCAGTTTTTCCTCACGAGCCAATCCGCGGCCTTCATCTGCGCCTGCGTTTCTTCCGGGATAGATGTGTGCTGAGCCTCTATCCCACCTTTTCCGAGTCTTCCTTCCGGTCCAACGCTCTGTAGCCCAGAGCGAGTCAGATGATTCGCTGTCCCGGCAAGCGTCTCTATACTTCCCATTATTCAGATGCCTTCCTACGTCTCTCCTCCCAAGGCACACTACGGCCCCGCCCCCTAGTTCCCTGGAGAACGATTGGCTGTTGTTCCCGTCCTTTAGCGTTCCCGTCCGTCGTTTGGGCGATGAAAGCCAATGGGCGAAAGCGATCCCGGTTTCTGGGCATGGGCCAATGAAGGGGCGGTCTGAGGGGGTGGAGAGCGGGGAAGTGGAAAGGCGGGGCCTCGCGGGGCTGCAGCGTCACGTGACGGCGCGGGACTCGACGCGGGGCTGGTGCTGCTTGCCGCAGGCTCTGGGCAGTCGCCATGGTGAGTGTTAGGGGGGCAACGGGGACCCCTAGAACCAGTTCTTCTTTCCATTCCTCCTTCGCCTCTCACCTGCTGTGTCCAGCCTCGTAGGGTCAATGAGGCGGTGATGGGGTAGGCTGATAACTCCGGGGCTGGGCCGGCCTGGGACCGGGGGCGGCCAAGCGAAGGCCTCAGGCGGGGCCGTGTCCAGTGAGGGAGGGGGCGTGGAGTCCCAGGTAGCTGCGGCCCTTCACCGAGTGGCAAGCAGCTTACCTGGGACTGCGGCGTTAGGGAGCAGGAGCGGTGGAGAGCCGTAAGGCCGGGAGCCGCTCCTGTCATCCCGCCGCTGCAGCCGTCCCGCTATCGGGAGGAGCAGACTACCCCACCGCCGGGCGAGGGCCGTGGAGCGTCCGCTGTCCTGCGGCCGAAGGGAAGCGCCGATTCCGCAAACGGCACGCTTTGGGCCCTGCACCCTCTCGGCCGTCTTGACTTTGCTGTCTGTGAGTGGCAATGAATAAAAGGCTCAGTACCTCCTGGGCCCTTGGTTGGGCCAGCCCCGCCACGTTCATCTGTCAGACCTGTCCTGCTGTCAACTGGGAGCCCACCCCTCATCGAAAATCGGTAGTGCCCTATGTAAATGAGCGCTTGAGTACCTCGACTAGTGTCTGGGTCACTTCGGATTTCTTGTCTAGAAATGAAGGTCCCGTTTCCTTATTTTAACCTGAGCAACCATTCTCTAACTTGCCCCACCCCGTATCTGAATATCTAATCAGATCTCTTTATATCCGAAGAAAATGAAATTCAGGCCTTTGTATTGCTTGTGATTCCTTATTACCTTCTGAATTAGGTTCTGACTACTCTACCTAGGCATTCAAGGCTCTTTATAACTCTAGGCAGAGTTCGCCTTTCCAACTTTATTTCCAGTTCCTTTTCATTCACTCTTGACCCCCTTCATTCCTCTGACCCCCTCCTCCAAGCTGCCTGCTTCTCTTTGTCCTGCAACAAGCTCTGTGCTCTCAGAACTCTATTGCTTTACTCAACCTGTTTGTCATGTCTGGAATGCCCTCAGTGTCCGTACCTGTTGAATTTCACTCATCCCTTATAGTGAAATTCTTTAATGTGTCCGTATGTTCTGGTGTCCTAGCTTTCTTTTAAATTAAAATCTCTATGAATAAGTGGGACTTTGCACCACTATAATGCCTACTAATGCTTATGTACAAAAGTAGTTCCTTAATAAATGTTTTACTATTATTTGTGATCTCTTCATAAAACCAACTTATTCTACTTAGCTAACCTAGTTACTGTAGCAAATCATGGTGAAACTGGTGATAAGCAAATTTTAACTTAAAAATTTTTTTATTGATTGTTATAAATCACTTTCCTGTCATCTTGGATCTTGACTTGGTTTTTTTTAATTGTTATACGAAAACATTTTTTAATGTTTGTTTTAGTTAAAATGACATAATTATCTATCTTAGGAGAATTCAGTACATCTGAAATTAGGCTTTCCTCTGGGGACCAGAGATTATGGATAGTTTGTCAAAAAGTGCGCACATCTATAACATCTGGATTAAAATGTTACTTTTATAAAATGTTGCAGGAAAGCCTATTCTTTATATCTAACATTTGTAAATATGGGAAAACAGATTTTGTCAGAATGAGGTATTTTTGTTTGAGAATTTAATCCATTATTGCAAGTTGCTTAGCCTCTGTATACTTTGGGCAGTCCCTTAAGACCTAAGTAAGCCCTAGCAATAACTATATTGTTCTTTGTAGCTTTTTTAGAAAGAATCAGTCTGTTTTGGGAAGTAAAATATAATATTTTTATTGTATTAAATTTATAAATATTTAAGAGTGATAAGCACCTAAGAAATATCTGGAGAAACTTACAAACTGAAAGGCTAAAAAAGATTGAAGGAATAATAACCAAGAGGTACTTAAGAAATTATAAGTTTTTTTGTGGGACAAGATGTAAGAAACATTTTTTTGGATTGTCAGTTTTGTATGCTACTTGTGTGTATGTTTGTCATGGGCAATTGGTGCTAAATGACCTGCCCAGGGTCATACAGGTCCTAACTCAGATATTTGTGAAACATCTGAGATTTGAACTCAGATCCTTCTGACTCAAGGGCTTTATTCACTGTGCCATCTAGCTGCCTCTGTGTGGCTGGGTTTTTTTTTATGTGTTTTTCCCTCTCTAGTATCAATGGTATGATTTTTCCGTGTCATTGATAATCCTATGGTATTTGGTAAAGTCTTTATTTTGCATCTTGTAATATATATATATATATATATACATGTATGCCTTTTCAAATTAATTAGATATTAGTATTTTAGGAAGGGCTTCCTTTAGAGAGTAGTATCTGAAGATTATTATGTGGGGTATGTGTGTATGGGCATTTGGTGTTAAATGACTTGCCCAGGGTCATACAGGTACTAACTCAGATATTTGTGAAATATCTGAGATTTGAACTCAGATCCTTCTGACTCAAGGGCTTTATTCACTGTGCCCACCTAGCTGCCTCTGTGTGTGTGTGTGTGTGTGTGTCCCTCCCCCTCCCCCCCTAGTATCAATGGTATGATTTTTCTGTGTCATTGATAATCCTGTGGTTTTTGGTAAAGTCTTTATTTTGTATCTTTTATCATATATATGTCTTTTCAAATTAGATTAGTTTTCAGGAAGAGCTTCCATTAGAGCGTAGTATCTGAGGAACATTTTTTAAAAATGTTTTTGGATTTTGTATTGGGAAAATGGCACAAGATTTATAATCTTTGTGAATACTATCTGTTAAATTTCCTTTGATTCTCATATACTGTTGTTTTACTTGTTTTTTATTTTGGGTAGGTGGCATCAAAAGAGATTTTTTAAAGCCTTAAAAAAGATGACATGGTTTTGGTTACAACAACAATTTCAGCTATAGCAAAATTTCACACCATAACAATTTCTGCACTAACTTTAATAATTAATTATTTATATTCTATACTACTTGTTATAATAGATTTGACTGGTGTAGAGAACAGGAAATCCCACTTTCTTTTTTTCTTAAATACAATGATTTGTAGGTTAGAGCAAAGGTTATCCTTCATGGGTATTCTTCAGCAAGTTGTGCAATATACCTGTTGAGATTATACTAAATTTCTTGAAATATGTATGGCCACAGATCATCTGAGCATTAAGTGAAACATAAGACAGGGAGATATACTAGCTAAAGGCATTTGACGGGATTCTTTATAGATGGTTGAGGTCCTCCAGATACTTTTGTTTGTAAATGGCATTATTCTTATTATATTGACTCCTTCTGTACAGAATTTCCTTGATGAAATCCAGTGTTATTGAAGAAATTGCCTTAGTAGTCTATTCATTTAGTAAAAGTCAAGTGGGTAAAAAAAGAATATCACAAAAATGAAATATAGTGAAATGCTTACAGGCCTTTTCCTTTGTCAGCTTCTCAGTTATCTATAGTTAAGGTAATATGCCTTGTTTGGTGATATATAAAGTATCTTGTAACATTGAAAATTTTAATATTGCTATTATCCTTTTCCATTAAAACTATCTTTACAGAGTATTAGGACTCTAATGACATTATGGCCTCTTTAAGTAAAATGTAAAGAAATTTTACTGATTTTGTGGGTATAAGTGTCTAAAGGTAACAAAAATGCTATTTACAAGGGATTGTCTGAAAATGCAGTGGAGTTAAATTTCTGGCCCTACCTAGCATTATTATGCTGCATTCTTTCTGTTTTGCCTCCTAAATAAGTATGAGAAACTTTCTCCTTTCAGTGGATCAGATTTGGAAGGAATCTTACAATTTATCTGGTCCCTCTAGTCCACAACCTGACAAGTAAATATTGTCTTTGACCTCTTGGGAGATGAAAAACACTACTTCATGTGTTAATCCATTCTACTTTTGGTTATTAATAATTGTTAGGAAGCTTTCCGGTTGTTTTGTTTTGAAAATCACAATTGAGGATAACTTCCAGACTCAAAATATAATTTTTAAATTGGCAATTTAACTTGCTAATATTTTTCTTAAACTGGCATAAGACCTAGTAAAATCATCAGGAAAAAACTTTTAAAATGGTAATATTATTTTACCCATGGGTACTCTTTAGGCCACCAGAATCCAATGTTAAATTGGATTTTAGAATGCATATTTCCTTTATTATGGCTTCAGAATCAATAGTTTTGGTGGTCTTAGCTAATACACTTCATGTTCTTTCATGAACTATTGTCCTCTAGGTTTACTTTGAATATATATTTTATACCATTTGTTTTTATAACATTTGATTTAAAACTTTTTAAAACATTTAAAATTACTTTTAAAATATATATATTTTTAATTTTAGCATTTTATGCTACTTGAAGACACACAAGCTGTGTGCATAATATTAGTTTGATCTAAAGACTAGGTTATTATAAATTAGAGATTAATATTTATTCATTTGTTGAAAGGAATGATAGTATCATAGAATGATAAATTTAGACTTCAAAAAGATCTCAAACCCTCTAATTTTACAGATGAGGAAATTAAGTTTGGGAAGTGGTGACTTGCCCAGGATAATCCAGGGAAATAGTGGAACTGAAATTATAATAAAGGATCTTTGCCTCCAAATTCAGGATCCTTTATACCAGATCACATTACTGAATGATATCTGCCTTGTAGTTATATTTTTTCAATATTGTACTTCTGTATTATGTAGTCCATATAAGTAAGGAAATATCTATAACCCCTTTGTGCTTACTAAGTGATTTGCTCACAGCGTTTTTTGGTGATAAGTAGTATGAGCATTATTTTCATTAGTTTTACATATGAGGAAATTGATGAAAGAAGTTGTGACTTGCTTATAATTAACAGCTTTTAAGTGGTAGAGTCAAGGACCTGAACTAAATTCTACTGTTCTTTTTAATATAGTTATGTTTTTTTCGAATTGAAATGATATGGAGAGGACTTCCAGCATTAGTAATTAAAAGTAATTATAGTTTTAAAATTATCAACATTTATTTAATATTAGAGGTATCATGGGATCAATTGAGTCGTGTTATATAATATTTTAAAATCTTGTTTCCTAAATGTTTCTTTTCCCTTGTGTATTGCTTAAGGAAAAAAAATAGTACTTCTACAATTTAGTTATTGGATCCATGATTTCTCATGGGAGAGTGGCCGTGCCCATGGTGATTTATAACATATTGCCATAATGCAAGCATCCTGAAACCAGCAGCACATGCTTCTTTAAGAGCAGACTGGAAACCGAAGCATTTATTGTAGATGTGACTGTCCTCTCTTGGCATCCTTAGGTCGTTAGCCTAATATGTGAATATGGACATAGCTTTCTTTGTGTTCAAGCAAAAAAGCAAAGGTGGTTGGTTCTGAGAGGTAGATGGGCCTTAAAGGAACCTAGATAAGGTGCTGTGGCTAAAAACTGTTGTGGTTTTACACATATATATGTATGTGTGTATATATATATATATATATATATATATATATATATATATATATATATATTTGTCAGAGAAAATGTGCTGGTAAAATTTTCAACTGTTTTTCTTTTTTCAGCCTACAACACAACAGTCACCGCAGGATGAGCAGGAAAAGCTCCTAGATGAAGCTATTCAGGCGGTGAAGGTTCAGTCATTCCAGATGAAACGATGCCTGGTAAGAATGATGTTGAAGAGACTTCTGTAACTTGTATCTGGTGTAATGCTTATTACATTATTGTAACAAGGGAATCTGTCATTAAAAATGTGTTTTTTTAAAAATAAAATTTTGCTGCCATGAACTTAATTATTAATGTTTTGATATATAATAAAAAAGGATTGCATTTTAATTCATGCAGTTTTACAGTTTTTAGAAGTGTATATTCATTAACAAGATAGTAACAACATTGCCATATGTTTTTAAGATATTTTATTGATAGTTTTTTCAATTCGTTTGCCAAATCTACCAATTTATTCCCGTTAACTCCCCGCTGCTTACCTCAGTGAAGGTCAACTGGCTCTTACCTTCACCAGGTCTTTGGACACCTTCAGCTCTGATTATCTCAATCAGAGAGCTACCTCTTTAGAGGTTCCCCCCCAAAATACCCGAGTCACTCAAGTATGTGGCAACAGGTCTTTATTCTATCCTATACATCATGGAGTTCTCTCTGGAGTTCCCTTGGAGTTCCCTTCGTCCTCTTCTGCAGCCCCCTTTTTATAGTCCCCAGATCATGTGTCTGAGAGTGCACTAGCTAGAGCATAATCAGCAAGAGAGAGGAGGCTTTTTCCTCGTTACTGAGGTTTATTCAATACCATCAACGCCCGGTTTGTCAGGCTCTGGAAGAATAAGCCTCTGAGTGTCTCTTATACTCTGCCCTTGAGATCTGCCTTTTACTCTTAACAACTCCCTTTTCTTGTTTAGTGGGGACCACTTAGAGGAATCAGAGTACTTTTCAAATGAGTTACCATGCCCTTTATGAGTTGTATTACAATTTTAAAGGTACAAGGCAATAATAATATAAGTATTAATATGAAAATAGTAGGTGTCAATAATGATCTTTGGCATAATTAAGACTATGTTCAAACACTGCTATCCAGGTGGTATATGGATAATCATTACAAGCGTAGGGGGTCTTTTGTGTGGACATCTGCAAATTGTAGTAGAGGCATCAGTACTCCCTAAAGCCATCCCTAATTTCCACAAATCATAATGAGGCACACCCCAAGGTTTAGCATAGGGAGCAGGCACTGGAGCCTGTACATATGTAATATTTCTTGGTATATAACCCCAAAATATTAGTCTAATAGGTGTTCCCAAATGACACATAGGGACTCCTGTAGAACAAGGCCTATTGAGGAGCCAAGTATCAGGCCTCCGCTGAGGGCAATGTGGTAGGGCACTTGGTGGCATTAAACCCCTTATGGAATTCACTGATGTTTTGTCTATAGGGTGTGCCTGTACAATTCAACCCATGTGGGATGATATATTAAGTCTCTTGGGATATTTAAAATCATGTACCATATGGAGACCTGAAGAAAAGTTTTGAGGTTTCAAAGCTATACAGAATTCATCCCCTTTCCCTGTGGTTATACAAATCGGAGAAATAGTTACAATGAAAGAATAATTAGATACGATAGTTCCTCGAATGCTAATGGCAAGCAACAGAGGGCCTTCCAGGAGCTGAGACGCATTATCCATCACCCCAAAATGTGGAGTAAGTTCCCCCTATCCTACAAGATGTAATACTGGAGGATGAGGAGTTACAGCCCATGTCCAGTGCCCTTCTTGATCAGCATCAACATCTTGAGCATTTGTTAGCACTGTCCAGTTACGTGTCAGAACCCCAACTGTTCCTGGAGCCTTTGAACTCAGCTCAAGAAGTGTAAATGCAAGCAGCAGTTGCGCCATATTCCCATTATTCTTTCTTTACAATGCTCTACTTCTCTTGCCTCTGCGTCTCCTCCACCTCCTTCTCTTCCTTTTCTGCATCTCCTCCCACTGCCCTGATTCTCCTGGCTGGCACCCATTGTTCCTCTCTAGTACCATCTGCAAGGACAAGAGCATACCCCGGACCCCAAATCCTAACCGTCCCTGGATCTGCCCATGTTCCTTCTTCTCTCTTCCATAGAACTTTTTTACCCCTTTATACTGATCTTCATATTTATCTTTCTGTAAGTGTGTAGGCCATCATTTCTCATAAGTGTGCCAAAATCGAATTGTAGGGGTTAAATCATCATCCACAAATTGCATGTAATTATATATGAACACTGTTTTATTCAGTGCACTCTGAGTAAGGCGCCCTTTTGGCCTTCCCCACAACCCTTCCCTTTCTTGTTTAACAAGGAGCGTTTTAAGGAACCTATTGTCATGTTCAACAATGGCTTGACCATTAGGATTGTATGGAATACCTGTCACATGAGAAATGTTATATTCACAGCAGAAAAACTGAAAATCTTTAGAAGTATAAGAAGGACCGTTATCTGTTTTTATTTGTTGGGGTCCCCAATTACTGCAAAACAATGATACAAATGTGCCAAAATATGTTTTAAGGTTTCTTCAGGTTGAAGAGTAGCTAATAAGAATTTTGAATGAGTATCAATAATTACATGGATGTACTGAGTTTTCTAATGTGTAACATCCATTTGCCAAATATCATTGGGTCGGTCACCTCTTGGATTATGAGTTGGATCAGGTTTATGTGGGGCAAAGGGAATACACTTCAAACATCTTTTGACTATCTCTGGTGCTTGTTGTTTGGAGATACCATAGAGTCTCCTTAAAGATCTAGCTGACAAATGAAGATTATCATGTGTTATTTGAGTGGCCTGTACTTCACTGAGTATATTACAGTTGTACAGTGCATCGTTGGCTATTTTGTTACCTTCAAATATTGGACCTTTACCATCTGTATGTGAATGTAAATGCATGATGTATATAGATGATTTCAAAGAAAATAATGTTTGTTGTGTTTGGTAAAATAATTGAGCAATAGTAGATTGGCGGAAATTAATGATAGAATTAGGCAAATTTTTTATCATAAGGCACGCATATTGACTATCTGTGATTAAATTAAAAAGAGGTGTTACATGTTGCAAGAAAAATAAAATGGCATAAAGTTCATTCTTTTGAATGGAATCATATTGAGTAGACAACACTTGTAAAGTGTTGGTAGAAGGTATATAAAATCTTGGTCGATGATCCTTAGTGGCATCAGTAAAAATATTTGATTCTTTAACAGGAGTCTCACTAATCACAGAATGTTGAACATCTATAGAAAGTTGTTTATAAAATTGAGCCTTCGCGTATAAGCCTCCGAGTGCCTCTTATACTCTGCCCTTGAGATCTGCCTTTTACTCTTAACACATTCCTTTTCCCCTAAGTAATTAATAAAAATAATTAAGCAAAATAAATCAACGCACTAGCCAGTCTGGAAAAAATCTACTGCATGTCATACTTCTATTCTGTTACTTTTATGCCCAAAGGCAGGAGCCAAAGACAGTTTGTATTTTAAATGCTCACTTTCAAAAAGCACCATGTAGCACAATTTAAACAGGCATGACACTATCTCTAGAAAGTTACAACTTGAAACAGTCATTGGTGGTACGGGCAAATGTATAGAAAAAGGATTGTAGAATATACACATTCTTCACATTATATTGGTCTTTGAAGAAAAAATACAATCAATTTCAAATTTTGGGTATTAATCTGTCTTTCCCAGTACTAAGTATTTTAGCTCTTTATGAATCATGTGGTATGTTTTTTTTTGTTGTTGTTGTTGCTGTTGAATACACTTAAAAGGCATTTTTATTCTTCACTTATGTTTACACAAATGAATCAATGTTGTTGGGTTTGTTTGGGTTTTTAAACTACTTTAACACCAAAAAAAAGAAAAAAAGAAACATTGATTCATTTGTATGTGTCATGAGGTTTAGTATGTTATATTTCAGGCCTGTTTCTCCACCATTACTTCTATTTGACTTCTGCTATTACCCTTGTTTGGAAAGAAGTTTTCTAATGGTTTATCTGTTGTTATTTTGTCATCTTTTCTTGCTACATTCAATTGCCTTTCATATATTTTTGTCTTTTGAGATGTTTGAGAAACAAAGAATTTCTTTAGATCTGGTTTTCTTTCTAAGACTGCTTTGGATGTCTACTTCCCTCCCTCCCTCTCCCTCCCCTCCAATTGAAGGTTCATCTTTTTTTGATTGATGGATAAGTTCAGATTTAGAGGAAGGTCACAGTAGGCTACATTTTGAGCTCATTTTAAAATTTCGTTCCCTCTTGTGTTTTCTGGTAGGTGCAGATTATATGGTTAGAAATTCCTCTCTTTTGTACTTGCAGATCTTTTCCTGGGTGCTTGCAGAATTTATTGTTTTTCTTTTTTTTTTTTTTTTTCCAGTGGAATTGTAAAATTTTACCACTGTGTTTTGGATTTTTTTTTTCTGCAGAGATATTTGTATATTCCTTTATTGGCACTTGTGTGTGTGTGATACATTATGGTATATAGATTTTTTGATTTGTTTTCTTCTGTTGTCTCTACATCCTGTCTCAATATGTTTTGCTTGAGTGAAGAAAATTCTTTTAAGGTTATTATGCTTTACTTCTTTTCTTCCAAATTATCCTTAATTTCTATGTATTTACATTCCTATTCAATTGTTCTCTCCTTTGTTTCTTTGGTGAGATTTTCGACCATTAGACTGTTGGCTAGCTCCCCAACAGCAGGAAGTATTTTTAGAGAGAGAGTTGGAGTGGATGGTAGGAGAGCTTTCTTTGAGCACTTAGAGCAGTGACTGGCACATAGTAGGTTCTTAATAAAATACTTATTGACATGACTATACAGTAAATAGCTTTGCATTGAATAAACTTAATTCTTTATTTAAAAATTGGGGGTAGGGAATGAGAACATATGCCTTAGTTTCCCCTCCCCTATTAGAATTTGCCAAAATTAGCAGGGTTGTGCTTTTTAGTTGGCTGTGCTATATATGGCTTGAAAAATTCCGTTCCATAAACATTTATTTATATACCTACATCCAAAACCACATATTTAGGTACTGGGTATACAAAGACAACTATGCTAAAATCTTTGCTCTAATGGGATGAGATGGACAGAGGGAATGTGAGAAGATATGTTTATCCGTATTTATATATGCATATGACTATATGTGTATAAAATACATATACCCATATATACCAATGATTGGGAAATAAGGGAGAGCATGATAACTACAAATGAGAGGTCACAGTATGCATGATAAATCTGATGTGAGAAAAGATAATTAACAGTATGAGTAAATGCATAATGATGAGAGAAAGCAAATCCACAAGTTCCAGGGCTAGAACCAAGATGACAGTGAAGCCAGGAAGTTGTTGAAGTTTTCCCAGTTTCCCTCAAATACTACATGAAACCAAGCCTCTGAACAGAGTCTGATGGAATGAAATCACTCTCCAGCTCAAGATAGATTGGAAGGACTTCAGGAAAGATTAGTTTCACTGGGGAGCAAGGCATAATTCAGCCCAGCTCAGATAGTGTATGGGAAAGCCAGTAAGAGATTAAGACCCTAATGAGAGGGTCTTAATCATAGCAGCTCAGCTGCAATGCAGAGTAGTGGGGCAGTCTTCCAGTCTCAGCACAGAAGGCTGAGAAATTAACAGCCTGAGAAACCAAGTTGTTGGCTGGAGAGAGAAGCTAGAGCTACCCTCTGCTGTGATCAAGACACCAAACACAAGGGGCCCTGTGATCAAAGCCAAGCCCAAGAGAGGCATAAGAAGCTTGGTATAGTGTTCGCTGGGCCTTAGGAGCAGAACTCAACCTTAACCGTCAAAAATGGGAAAAAAGAAAGAAAATGAGCAAGAAATAGAAAAGAATCTTAACCATAGAAAGCTACTGTGATGAAATGGAAAACCAAAACACCAGCTCAGACAAAAACAAAATGCCCACATGGGAAATCTCAAAAGATAACATGAATTGGTCTCAATCCCAAAGAGGCTTCTTGAAAGTGCTTGAAAAAAAGACTTTAAAAGGCATATTAGAGAAGTAGAAGAAAAGTTGGGAAAAGAAATGAGGTATGCAAGAGAGAGTCAACAGTGTGGAAAAGGAAAACAATTCTTTAAAAAGTACACATAGTTAAATGCAAAAAAAAAAAACAAACAAAAAAAAAAACCCTCCATTAAACAAATCAATCCTTTTAAAAAAAAATGGGCCAAATGTTTAAAAAAAAAAAATCCACTGAAGAAAACAACACCTAGAAAAGTGTAATTAATCAAATGAAAAAAAAGATGCAAAAGCTAACTGAAAAAAATCACATTAAAAACTAAAATGGGGTAAAAGGAAGCTACTGACTCTATAAGAATCAAAAATTAGTCAAACAAATCTAAAAAGAATGAAAAAATTGAAGAAAATTTAAATTCCTTTTGGAAAATAGATCCAGGAGAAACAATTTAAAAATTCTTAGTCTAACCAGGATGATTTCAGAGAGACCTGGAGAGACTTTTATGAACTGAAGCTAAGTGAAATAGGCAGAACCAGGAGATTATATATAATGATCAAATCTGATGGATGTGGCTCTCTTCAACAATGAGATTTAAACCAGTGCCACTTGTTCAGTGATGAAGAGAGCCATGTACATCCAAGAGAGGACTATGGGAAATGAGTGTGGACCACAACATAGCATTCTCACTCTCTCTGTTGTTGTTTGCTCACATTTTGTTTTTTTTTCCTTCCTTCTTGATCTGATTTTTCTTGTGCAGCAAAATAACTGTATAAATATGTATACATATTTTGGATTTGGCATATATTTTAACATTCAATATGTATTGAACTACCTGCCAGCTAGGAGAGAGAGTGGGGGGAAGGAGGGAAAATTTTGGAATAAAAGATTTTGGAAGGGTCAGTGTTAAACAATTACCCATGCATATGTTTTGTAAATAAAAAGCTTTCATAAAATAAAAATAAACAAAAACACCCTAAATAGGGTTTTTTTTAAAGAAAAAAAAATTCTTGATTTACCTGACCAAAACAATAACCTAGATAGCATTCTTCAAGAGATCAAGGAACATGCCTTAGTATATTAGAACCAGAGGATAAAATAGTCATTGAAAGAGAATCCATTGATCACTTCCAAAAAGAAATCCCACAAGGAAAACCCATAAAACATTGTTGCAAAACTCCAGAACTATAATTTCAAGGAAAAAATACTACAAGCTGCCAGAAAAAAAAAAAAATCAAGTATCAAGGATCAACATTCAGGATTACCAAGGATCTGGCAGCTTCTGTAATAAAGGAAAGGCGGGCCTGGAATACTATATTCTGGAAGGCAGAGAACATGGTATTACAACTAAGAATCAACTACCCAGTGAGACTGAGCATTATCTTTCAGGAAAAGAGATAAATTTTCAGTGAAGTACGAGGCTTCAAATCATTTCTCTTGAAAAAACCAGAACTAAATTAAAAGTTTGATTTTCAAATACAGAACTCAGAAGAAGCATAGAAAGATAAACAGGGAAAAAACCCACATTATTTAAAGGCTAAACTGTTTATATCCCTAGGTAGGAAAATGATACTTGTAATTTTTGAGAACTGTATTCTTTTATTGTGGCAGTTAGAGGGGGCATATGTGGACAGAGTGTGTAGGTATGAATTGACTCTGTGATGATAAAAAGACAATAAGGAATGGAAAATATTGTGCTGAGGGAAGAGGAAAGGGGAAGTAAAATGGGATAAATTAGGTCACATGAAGAGACACAAAAGACCTATTATAATAGAAGGAAAGGAAGGAGAAGGATGAGAATTGTCTGAAGTTTAATCTTGTCAGTTTTTCCTCAAAGAGGGGATAGCATTCACTTATTTGGGTATACAAATTTATCTTATCCTATAAGGAAGTACAAGGAGAAAGGAAGAAAAAAGGGAGGATAGAAGGAAGGGCAGAAACTTTAGGAGAAAAAGGTAATAGAAAAGAGGAGGGCTTATTGAAGGGAGAGCAGATTGAGAGTGGGATGGATTAGAAACAGAACACTATTAAGGAGGGACTGGGTGGAAAGAGAGAACAAAAGTATATATAGGAGAGAAAATAGGATGGAGGGAAATATACAGATGGTAATCATAACTGTGAATGTGAATAACATGAACTTTCCCATAAAGCAGAAGCAAAGAGCAGAGTGGATTAAAAACCAGAATCCTACAATGTTGTTTACAAGATGAGATGATGGCAGGACAAAAACCTGAGTCAGACCATAAGATCAGTTTGAGTGAAAAGATAAACATGTGAAGGTGAAGTTATGGAGATAAATTTATATGGTAGGTTGAAAATGTTCTAGTATAATTCAAGAATTTATATTTTATTTGGTAAGCAGTAGAGAACCACTGAAGATATTTGAACATAAGAGTAACTTGATCTCACTGGCTTGTTGTTATTTGTCCTTTGTTCTTGAAGAGGACCATTTACTTTACGAAGATGATGTTTTGTACATGAATTGGATTTTGGATACCAGTATAAATGGATGACCATGACAGAATGGAAGCAGATGGAGGCAGAAAGACTTATTTAGAGACTAATAAAGTAATCATGGTCAAGAAAAGATGAGGGCCCAAAGTAGAATGTGTAGTTATAGAAATAGTGTAGTGTAGAGAAGAGAAATCAGATATAAGAAATATGGCAGAAAGTAGAAACACTAGGACTTGAAAATAGATGTGTTAATTGCTGAGTGAGAGAAAAGGAACAATCAATGCTGACTCTGAGGTTATGATCCTGAGTAAATGGTTCCATGGTAACTTCATCAAGAGAAGTAACAAAGGTAAAAGGAGATACAGAAGTTTTCTGGGTTTTTTGGAGGGAAAGATGAATTTGCTTAAGACATCAGTCTTTAGATAGAAATACTTATCAGTCAGGTAGTTGGAAGCATAGAGCTGGTGCATTCATGATCTATTAGGTGAAGAAATAAAGGAATGATTAAAGACATGGGAATGAAGGTATAGTATATCTAGATGACACAGAGGGTAAGAGCACAAGACTTAGACTCAGGAAAACTTGAATTCATATTCTGCTTCAAGACATTTGTTAACTATGTAACCTTGGGCAAGTTAGTTAATACCTCCCAGTCTCAGTTTCTTCATCTGTAAATTGGGGGTAATAATATAACTTCACAGGATTGTTATGAGGACTAAATAAGAGTAGTGTGCTTTGCAAGTATTATATAAATGCTTGCTATTCTGAACAAATTGATTAGGTCCATGGAAAAAATTATAGGGAAGGATAAAGGAGAATAAGAATTAACTCTTGGAAAATAGTATTTTTTAAAAGTTGGGTGGAAATGAGCCAGCAAAGGAGGTAGAATGTATAGTCAGAGAAAGTTAAAGCACCATGAGAATGTATTAGAGGCTGAGATAGAAGAGAACATAATGTTGGAGGGTTATGATCAAATGTTGCAGAGAGGTTAAGAATGAGGAAAGCCATTTAGTGACTTTGGAAGAAGCTGTTTTCATTTGAATTGTGGGACAGAAACTAAATTGCAAGGGATTGGAGAATGGGTAATGAGGAAGTAGAAGCAATGTAAATGAAGAAGAAACATAATGGTCCACTTTTTAAATTCACTTTGAAAAAATATTGATGTTTTTGTTTTCTTTTGTAAGTCATTCCCCTATTGTAATAAAGAAAACCAGTGAAGTCAAACTAAATAGTACTATGACCATATTTATCTGTAAATGCCATTTAAAATCTTAATTTTCTCTTTATACTTAATATATCCTTAGTCTTTTCTTTTGTCTCTCTCCAGAGAGAGAGAGAGAGAGAGAGAGAGAGAGAGAGAGAGAGAGAGAGAGAGAGAGGGGTGTTTTTCATCATTTGTTTTCTGCAATCACTTTTAGGCTTTGGGTAAAATTTGAGTAAAATTTTTATTTATGTTGTTTTATTTTATTTTTTTAAAAAAATTATATATTTGTTTCCTAAATTTACATATTATATATAACATTCATATATTATATATTTATATTTTTCATTTATTTTTTGTGAAGTTTTTAATTATATCTCTTAATTTCATTCCAAGATATTTGATATTTATCATTCTGCTTTCCTCCCATTTCACCACATTTTAATTATTTCCCCAATTTTATATAAAACAATTTTTTTGCATTTGTTTTTAAAACTTTGAATTATGGATTCTCTCTCTTCCCCTCCTCCCAATTGAAAAGCCACATGTGAAATTATGCAAAACATTTCCATAAAAGTTTCGTTGCAAGTGAAAAGAGATTCTCCCTCCCCCCCTCCAAAAACAACAACAAAAAAAAACAAAAACCATCAAGAAAAATAAAGTTTTTTTTTTTTTTTTTTTTTTTTTTTTTTAGTATACTTTAGCCTGTATCAGTTCTTTTTCTGGGTATGGATAGCATTTTTTGTCTCAAGTCTCTCAGAATAGTATTAGATGTTGTATTGATGAGAACATCAAAATCATTCAAAGCTGATCATCCCACAACTTTGCTATTACTGTGTACACAGTACATTTCATTTTATTTGAGAGCTTATAGAAGACTTTGCAGGTTTTTTTGGTAGCATTCTGCTCATTTTTTTCTTATAGAACAATAATATTCCATCATAATCACATACTAAAATTTATTCAGCCATTCCTCAATTGATGTTCATCCTCTCAGTTTTCAATTCTTTGCCCTGAGAAAAGAGCCGGTATAAATATTTTTGTACATATATATATTCTTTACCTTTTTTGGGGGGAGGGGGAGGATTCCTGTTTAGTAGTGGTATTGTTAGGTCAAAGGATATGCATAATTTTATAGCCTTTTGGGCATAATTCACACCTTTCAATCATTTTTCATTTGGGGAATGGCTCTTATAATTTTTTGTAAAAAAAAAAAAAAAAAAAAATTTGGCTCAATTCCATGTAGAGAACTTGAGAAATTTGGCCTTGATCAGAGAAACTTGCTTTAAAATTTTTTTCATAATTACTAACTGTATTTTCCCCCTTTATTCTGTTATCTTTTCTTTCACCTTGTCCCTCCTCGTGTTTTGCTTCTGACAAGTCCCTCCCCCAGTATACCCTCTTTTCTGTCACCCTTGCCTCATTCTTTCCTTTTTTCCTATAGAGTAAGATAGATTTCTGTATCCATATTGTGAGAGAGAGAGAGTGTGTGTGTGAGTGTGTGGGTGTGTGTGTGTATGTGTTGAGAATAAGATTCATTCACTCTCCTTTTTCTTCTCTTCCCTTCCATTGTAAAAGCTTTTTTCTTGCATCTTTTATGGCAGATAATTTATACTATTCCACCTTTCTTTCCCTTTCTACCAGTATATTTCTCCCTTATCCTTTAAATTTTTTTATATTATCCCTTTATATTCAACTCATACCTGTAACCTCTGTCTACACATACTCCTTCTAATTTTCCTAGTAATGAGAAAGTTCTTATGAGTTACAAATATCATCTTCCCATGTAGGAATGTAAATAGATGAACCTTGTTAGGTTCCTTATGATTTCCCTTTCCTGTTTACTTTTTAATACTTCTCCTGAATGCTGTATTTGAAAATCAAATTCTTTATACAGCTCAGGTCTTTTTATCCCAAATGGTTAGAAGTTTATTTCATTGAATGTTCACCTTTTCCCCTGAAGGATTATATCAGTTTTGCTGGATAAGTTATTCTTGCTTGTAATTCTAGGCTCCACTGCTCTGAAATATTATATTCTAGTCCCTCCAATTCTTTAATGTAAAAGCTGCTAAATATTGTGTATTTTGAGGGTGGCTCCACTATAATTATATCTTTCTGAATGCTTGCAATATTTTCTCCTTGACCTGGGAGTATTGAAATTTGGCTAGAATATTCCTGGGAGTTTTCCTCTTGGGATCTCTCGCAAGAGGTAAAGAGTCTTTCAATTTCTATTTTACTCTTTAGTTCTGGGACATCAGGACACTTTTCCTTGATAATTTTTTGAAAGATTATGTCTAGATTCATTTTGCTTTCTCAAGACTATTTGCTTTGCATTAATTCACTTAAATATTACTCTATTTCTCTGAAATATTTGTTGTTTCTTAGGACAATTCTTAGGATATTGCTTAAAAACTTGCAAATCTTTGTAACAAAATCAGAGCCATTATGAAAGTAATTGTTTTTAACAGCTCTTTTTCTTGTTTTTCTCTTTTATTTAGGACAAAAACAAGCTTATGGATGCTCTGAAGCATGCCTCTAACATGCTTGGTGAACTTCGAACTTCTATGTTATCACCAAAGAGCTACTATGAACTTTGTATCTTTTGAAAACTTGTTAGATAAATATGTATGATCACAATTCTTTTTAAATAACCATCTTTTGTTAACCATTACCTTTCAATTATGTCTTTATCCAATAAGATATGCTAAATGGAGACAAGCAAAGCTTCGTCTAGTAGTAACTTTTTATATTTATAATCCTCTAGAGAGTAGGTTAATGTTAATCTATTAATGTTAATCTTATACATTTCAGATCTGACATAAATGGGACTGAATAATGTTAAATTGTCAAATAACAACCCAATAGGTTGCTGTTACTTCCTTCTCCCTCTCAAATATCACAATTTTGACCTATAAATCTTATTTATTTATTTTTTAACTTCATAGTCTTGCCTGATTCTGTCAGCATTGGTCTATAATTAGCTATCATTTTACAGCTTGGATTAATTTTAGGGGGCAGGCCAAATGCCTTTAGGGAACAACTAGTTTACTTTTAAGAAAAGAAGACCTAATAAAATTAAGAGTCTCTATACTGAAAATTTTATCTTCTAAAGTTGAATGTTAATAAGATTAGTATAAAGTGATGCTTAGATTGGACTAAATATCTTTGTAATCCTTAATCTTAAATTGAAAGATATGGCTATTTCTGATGAACTGCACTATTTGGAGGTCTACTTGACAGATGAATTTGCCAAAGGAAGGAAAGTAGCAGATCTTTATGAACTTGTACAGTACGCTGGAAATATTATCCCAAGACTGTAAGTAAAAAAGAAACCAAAGAAGTTTAAATGTTAACAAATATTTCCTCCCACCTACAGAACTTCACTGTAACATTCCTTTCTAAAGTACCACATTGCCAATCTAAAATTATTAATTTATTTCTTATTTCTTCCCAGTACCTAAATAGGAATCTACTACAAGATTAAGTTCAGTTTTTTTTTCTCAAGTTTTCAGAATAGTTAAGTTTGCATTTTATTTTATTGAAGATTATAAGTAGTTTAAACAGTTGTTAAGAGATTTAATGTCAATGTTTATTCCTTTATTTAGAAACATGACTTGCATTGTAACAGCTTAGTGTTATTTCTCACATTATAGTTCAGAATATTGGATTTTGAGTCAATAGTACTGTCAACACTTTGTGACCTTGGGCAGATCATGTAATCTTTCTGGAGTCTCCATATTCCACATCTGTAAAATGAGGAACTTTGATTAGATGACCTCCAAGGTTCTAAGTCTATGTTCCTGTGATTCCTCAAAATGAACCCTGCTTTCAGACTTCACTTTTTCTGATGTGTGTACCATCATACTTCTAAACACCTATGTTCAAAACCTGAGAGTCTTCCTTGAGTCCTCACTTCATTCCTTTCCCCTGAATCTTGTTGATTCTACATTGACATCTCTTACATTTTCCCCTCCTCTCCAAATAGCAACAATTCTCGCCTTTATCACCTGTCACCTGCAATAGTCCCTTGATTTGAGCCTTCTGCTCCAATCTATCTATTCACCCCTAATATCGGTTGTCCACACAACTGCTAAATTAGTATTCCTGTTGTATACATCTGACCACATCATTCCTTTGCCCAAGAATCTTCAGTAGCTCCAGTAGGGTGAAATACAAAATTATTCTAGCATGTTAAAAATAATAATAGCTTTTAATTTTTCAAAATATATGGAAAGATAGTTTTCAACATTCATCCTTGAAAAACCTTGTATTCCAAAATTTTCTGCCTCCCCACTCCCAAGACAGTCCTTCTAAATATATTTCCACATATGCAGTACAAGAAAAATCAGATCAAAAGAGAAAAAATCATGAGAAAGAAAAAAACAAGCAAACAACGACAAAGGTGAAAATACTATGTTGTAATCTATATTCGATCTCTATAGTCCTCTTTCTGTATGTGGATGGCTCTTTGTATCAAAAGCCTATTGCAATTGATTTGATTCCCTTTATTGTTAAAAAGAGCCAAGTCCATTACAGTTCATCATCACACAATCTTGTTAATGTGTACAAGGTTCTCTTTTGGTTCTGCTTACTTCATTCGGTATCAGTTCATATAAGTCTCTTCATGTTTTTCTGAAATTAATCTGTTCATCATTTCTCATAGAACAATAATATTCCATTACATTCAAATGCTATAACTTATTCAGCTATTCTCCAACTGATGGATATCCACTCAGTTTCCAGTTCCTTGCCACTACAAAAAGGGCTGCCACAAAATTTTTGCACATGTAGGTTCTTTCCCCCTTTTTATGATCTCTTTGGGATACAGATCCAGTAGAGACACTGCTGGATCAAAGAGTATGCACAATTTGATAGCCTTTGGGCATAGTTTGGAATTGCTCTCCAGAATGGTTACATCAGTTCACAATTCTACCAACAATGTATTAAGTGCCCCAGTTTTCCCATATCCCCTCCAACTTTTAATGTTATCTTTTCCTGTCATCTTAGTCTCATTAATAAGGTGACTACAATCTGAGAGGTGTAAAGTGCTATCTCAGAATTGCTTTAATTTGCATTTCTCTAATCAATGATTTAGTGCATTTTTTTTTTTTTTGACTAGAAATACATTTAATTTCTTCATCTGAAAACTGTCTATTCATATACTTTGATCACTTATCAGTTGGGGAATGGCTTGTATTCTTAAAAATTTAGTCAATTTTCTCTGTATTTTAGAAATCTGGCCCTTATTAGAATCTCTTCATGTTTTTCTGAAATTAATCTGTTCATCATTTCTCATAGAACAATAATATTCCATTACATTCAAATGCTATAACTTATTCAGCTATTCTCCAACTGATGGACATCCACTCAGTTTCCAGTTCCTTGCCACTACAAAAAGGGCTGCCACAAAATTTTTGCACATGTAGGTTCTTTCCCCCTTTTTATGATCTCTTTGGGATACAGATCCAGTAGAGACACTGCTGGATCAAAGAGTATGCACAATTTGATAGCCTTTGGGCATAGTTTGGAATTGCTCTCCAGAATGGTTACATCAGTTCACAATTCTACCAACAATGTATTAAGTGCCCCAGTTTTCCCATATCCCCTCCAACTTTTAATGTTATCTTTTCCTGTCATCTTAGTCTCATTAATAAGGTGACTACAATCTGAGAGGTGTAAAGTGCTATCTCAGAATTGCTTTAATTTGCATTTCTCTAATCAATGATTTAGTGCATTTTTTTTTTTTGACTAGAAATACATTTAATTTCTTCATCTGAAAACTGTCTATTCATATACTTTGATCACTTATCAGTTGGGGAATGGCTTGTATTCTTAAAAATTTAGTCAATTTTCTCTGTATTTTAGAAATCTGGCCCTTATTAGAAACATTGGATGTAAAATTTTTTTCTCCAGTTTTCTGATTAGTATTTAAAGCCCTCTAAAAATTTGATGTAGTTACTGGTAATTTTTTTTTCCTTTCTAAAACTTTTACAGGTTATATTTTCTTTTAATTCAAAAGGTAT
Source organism: Sminthopsis crassicaudata (assembly GCF_048593235.1). Taxonomy (NCBI): domain Eukaryota; kingdom Metazoa; phylum Chordata; class Mammalia; order Dasyuromorphia; family Dasyuridae; genus Sminthopsis; species Sminthopsis crassicaudata. Next base: position 481,105,845 of record NC_133618.1, on the reverse strand, counting down.
TTTGAATTTTCCCAGAATTCCTTTAATACTAATGTAAATGAAAGAAAACAAAAATGGAACCTTCCTAAAACACTATTTTAAAAAGTTTGTTAAGAAAACAAGATAGAAGATTTACATATTACCTGAATGAATGTGTTGTTAGACATTTGAGACTAGAGGCTTTATTAGATGACTTAATTGCATTTCTCCTTTCTAGACTTGCCTCTTAGAATTTTTTTCCTGGTCTGTACATTTACTTATCTTAGTGGAAAGATTTCTATTTTAATATTTTCATTTTTAATCAAATTTATTCTCATTTCTTCTAGCTACCTACTTATTACAGTGGGAGTTGTTTATGTCAAGTCATTTCCTCAGTCCAGAAAAGATATTTTAAAAGATTTGGTAGAGATGTGCCGTGGTGTACAGCATCCCTTAAGAGGTCTATTTCTTCGAAATTACCTTCTTCAGTGTACCAGAAACATTTTGCCAGATGAAGGAGAGCCAACAGAGTAAGATGATAATTGTGTTTGAATCACATACATAGCTATTTTTATGTTTGTTTTTTCAAATGAGTATTCCTTTAATATTTTTTACCCCTTCTTATTTCGCATGATTGTTAAATCAATGGCATGATTACTTCAGAAAGAAAATAGCTTTAATTATTAGTGTCATCATACATAGATGAGACCTATCATTTTCAAGGGTGCTCAATTTTTCAGGGTAGAATTTCTTTAAATCCAATTGGACTTGAGTCATAATCCATGAAATGATGATGGTCAAGTTTCTTGGGGATTAGAATTGTGGTCTTTACCTAGTTGAGTGAATTATATATGAATGTCCATTATATGAAAGAAGTACATAACTGAGAATGAACCACATCAATGAAAGAGTTTTCTCCTCATCTCTATTCCCTTGTGGCTAGAGAGACTTTCATTTAGAGTAAAAATTAGGAAACCTGGCTTACTACCTTTTTTATGCAAATTGACTTAATTTTTTTTTTTTGAGTGAAAAGTAAGGTCTGACCATTTTTTTTCTGTATTTGACATTTAGTTCTATAGAATTTTAATAATTTCATCAGCAAGTGGACCTATACTGAAATCTTCTAACTAATACTTATAGAGTACTGCAGTAACCACTATGGGAGTTATTAAGAATAGGAAGCTGTGTCTTTCTTCAAAGGACTTTAAGTCTTGCTATTGACATACAGATAAATTTGCATAAGAATTTACCTGGTCTGTGATGGGCATAAGTTTTCTTAAGACTTGTTAGCTTTAAGTAATATTCATTAGCATAAATTACTTCAGGGTGGTAGAAAAGATGGACAAAAAAAAAAAAATCACCTTTTGAATACCTACACTGCAAGTATATTATCTCTACATTTTCTTCTCCTTAAAATACAACAGAAGCAAATGATTTTGAAACCAATTTTTATAATTTCTAGCCAGAGTTTGCTTATAAATAAAGAAAAAAATGAGCAAAGGGAGAGGTTGGGTCCATTTTTAGGTACTGTTCAATTATAAATATACCAAATATTGGTTTTTATTTCAGTGAAGAAACAACTGGCGACATCAGTGATTCTATGGATTTTGTACTACTAAACTTTGCAGAAATGAACAAGCTCTGGGTGCGAATGCAGCATCAAGGACATAGCCGGGATAGAGAGAAACGAGAACGGGAAAGACAGGAACTTAGAATTCTAGTGGGAACAAATTTGGTCCGCCTCAGTCAGTTGGAAGGTGTAAACGTGGAGCGATACAAACAGGTTATTTGTTGCTCTTTATTAATTTTCTAGTTATTTCATTTGAAATCTATATTTATTTTTTGGTAGAAATGTTTTTAAAAATTGATTTTTAAATGGCTTCGAATTACTACATGGAAATAGCATTTTCGTTCTATTTCTAAATGGGTTTAGTTTGAATTAATGCTCACATTTATAAAGTATTTTAACTGTAGGTAATTGCAAGTTTTATATCATGTAAGTCTTAAAGAAAACAGTCTAGATGTGAAGCGTTGTTAAAATAAATTTTTGTGGGCTTAGCCAGTTTTTATGGATTATGCAATAACTGGGGGATAATTAGTTGGGACTTCAAAATTCTAAAGACAACTGAAAAATAAGTAGTCTTCATTTTCCTTATTTTCTATGTTAGATTGTTTTGACTGGTATTTTGGAACAAGTTGTGAATTGCAGGGATGCCTTGGCTCAAGAGTATCTCATGGAATGTATCATTCAGGTAATATGTTAATCTTCTATCTTGTTTTCTTAGCTAACTTTTAAAAATACTGTTTTAGAAAGGTTCCATTTTTGTTTTCTTTCATTTTCATTGGTATTAAAGGAATCCTTTTAATATGAAATATACTTGCTTGTATAAGTCTCTTTCCCTCAAAAGCATTTGGATTAATATTGTATTTTTCTTTTTTTTAGCAGCTGGCGTAGAGAATTAATGATTCGTATCCAAGTCTATAGCTTTTGCTAATTTCTCATTTAGATGGGGGTGAATTTTGGTTTGTGTGATCTCTTTTTATTTCATAAAATCCTAGATTTGGAACTGAAAAGAGATTTTTTTAGGTCAAAGGGTTCACTAGTTCATTTTATAGGTAAGGAAACAGATCCAGGGACATTAAAAGACTTGGCTAGTTAGTAAGTTACACAGTACAGATTTTTCTGATTCCAAAGCTCTATGTCATGCTTCCTATGTGCTTGTGTTTAGTGGATATTCCAAAGGTAACGTTTAAATATGAACCTTTTATGGATGGATCATTAGAATCTAGTTGTGTAAGATGTAAATTATGTTTTGAGAGATTACTGCTTTTGACTTATATAGAAGTTAAGTAAGTGGACTCTAGGAAATTGTATAAAGAATCCATTGTAATTGGTGGCACTTAATAATTGCTGTTACTTTGTAGGTCTTCCCTGATGAATTTCATCTACAGACTTTGAACCCTTTTCTTCGAGCCTGTGCTGAGTTACACCAAAATGTAAATGTGAAAAATATAATCATTGCTTTAATTGATAGGTGAGTAGGATAAAAGATTTGACTAAGCGTTTACTAAATTTGGGGAGAAGGACTCTTTGCCTTTGGAATAAAAGATTGATAAACTTCTAAATCTATTTGTTCATGTTCTTTCTTTTATATACAGATTATTTCTTTTTTTTTTTTTTTTTTTTTTTGTCAGTCATCAAATACTTTAACAAATATTTGAGTGTCTACCATATGCTTACTTTAGGCATGAAGAAATTGTAGCTCTTTATTGCAGGAAATAAAGTGCTGTTTACTGTGATCTTGTAACTAATATCTAAAAACCAAATGGATTTAAAAAATTTTTAACAAAAAGCACTGTTAGGTCATTTGATATTAACTACAAGGTCAGAGCCAACAGCACTTCCTTTGACTATAAAAGGAATGATGGATAGACAGGTAACTTTGGAGTTAGGAAGTGCTGCCTCTAACATATATATTAGTTGCCCAACGCACTTATCTTTCCTACCTACTAGGTAGCTAGCTCTTAGACCAGAAGTTGCAAAAAAGGTGCCAACCCGCATTGAGGGGCAGTTTCATTTTCGGCATATTTTCTTTCATGAATGAAATCATAGGTGCACTTCCTATTCTCCTTAACTGCCACACTTAATTCTATTGTTATTCATATGAGAAAATATGACCACAGTTTAGACTTCTGTAAATTAGTCATAGTGTTTTAAAGACAATAGAGCCAGATAGTTATCTCTGGGGTAATTTGATATGGATAGTATGGGTTGTAAGTGTTGTCTTTAAGTCAGAATGCTGGGTTAGATGACTTCTGTTAGTCCTGTTAATGGTGTGTTATTGCTCAGTTTATCTTAAGTATTAAAGACTTATGGTAGCTCTCTGTAGTTTTGTTAGCTTTTTTAAATGAGTGTATTTGTTATAAATTATAGATGTTAGAAGTACATTACTTTTACAGTTTGATTTCATCTATGATTTCAGTACTTTGTTTCCATGAAGAGTATATCATGGTGAATAGTGTGTTGGGCTTGAAGTCAGGAAGACTTGGCTTCAATTCCTACCTCTGGCTCTTTTAGCAACTTGATACTAAGCAATTCATTTAAACTCGGGCAAGTCCTTAGGACTTTGCTCTTAAATCTTCTTCATTAGAGGAGTTCTAACCCTGGGAATTCCCTCATACTAATAGACTCATAGATCCTATTTGTATATTCTCTTAACAGATTTAGATTTCTCAAGTTTATAAAAAAAATAGCATGAGAAATTTAGAGACTTTAAGGCTTGGCTTAGACTTTTTTTTTTTTTTAATTTAGTGTGGTAGGAAGAAGAAATAAAATCTATCAGAAAGGTATTCAATTTATAAGTGAGGATCTCCATAAATATTAGGTTGAGATGTTAAACCTCAACAAAAAAAGAGTTGATAGATGAAAGTTGCAAGAACATTGATTGAACATATTAGATAATTGGTATAGTACATATACAGTAGAGTAATACAGCATTAATATGTACAGAACATTTCTTTTGAACTTTCAGATAATCCATAAGGATTAATAAGATTATTTTCTTTTTTTAGATTAGCTTTATTTGCTCACCGTGAAGATGGACCTGGAATCCCAGCAGATATTAAACTTTTTGACATATTTTCACAACAGGTGGCTACTGTAATACAGGTATATGCAACATTTCCTCTTAAGTTTTCAGAACTTCTTCTGATAAGTTTTTTTCTCCAAAAAAACTTTTATGTTATCTTTTTCCAAAATTTATAGTCCAGACAAGACATGCCTTCAGAAGATGTGGTGTCTTTACAAGTATCTCTCATTAACCTTGCCATGAAATGCTATCCAGATCGTGTGGATTATGTTGATAAGGTGTTAGAAACAACGGTGGAAATATTTAATAAGCTAAATCTAGAACAGTAAGTAGAAATATAAATTTTTACAAGATGCTTTACACAATACTCCCTTTTCCTAGAATAGTTTTCTTTGTTATATTGTTTTTAGAAGACTTGGGATATAGCATTTCTGAGACTCTCATACTTTGTGATGGGAAAAGGGAAACAAAAGCTGACAGTATAAGTCAGCAGAGTTGCTTCTTTTATAAATAAATAAAAAGTATATATGTAAAAGTTAATTTTTAAAGTAGAAAGCCATTATATTTGCTGTTAATTTTTTTCTAGCTTGAGTTTTAGTATTGAAGAATTCTTTATTTTGTAAAAGCAATTCTCTTATGAATGCCCAGTGTGTAATTGACACTTGCCACAAAACTATGCTAAACTAAGTGATATCTTGTAATATATTGTCTGACCTAATGGATTTTTCTTCTCCCTTCCCTACCAATTACATGCAGATTATGTTTCCTTTTTTTCTCTCTTGAGTTGACCAGTAAGAATTCAGTTAATTTAATGTAAAGCAATCTTTCACGCAAACTTATGCTTACATATAAATTTCATCCTCTGTCAACCTTCTATAAAAGGACATAGATAAGGATTACAGAGAATAAGGTATAGGTGGATTGCAGTGTATCAAGTTGAAAGAACTTCCACATCTGTTGAGATCAAAGATCTTCTGAAGTGATAAAGTAGCCAAAACAGAAAATAGTTTAAAATGCTGAAAAGACAATATGGTTTACACCCGAGTCTTCCATCTATTTCACTCATTCTTGTTCCGTTATGAGCATTATGTTCCTAGTCATATATTTCCTTGGTATCTTTTATCTAACTTCTTTTATACAAATTCTTGCTGGCAATGTATCATTATAATCTTTAAACCCATAATCTCTTCTTTCATAAATCTCTTCCTTTGCTCAATTTTGATTTGGGAGATGATTGGATTGAACTGTAACTTATAGTTGTTTTTGAAACATCAGATTTACATTCATTTAATTGTTTTGTACTAGTTATTATGGGCATTTCTGCTGCTTATGTTTAGATGAATGTCTTCATTTCTTTGGAAGGAGTTTACTTGAGTTGTTGGTATTTTTAGGTTAAACTTTTCAGATTGCATGGGAGGAGGTGGAAAAAGCAACCCTCTTTTTGGTATGTAGAAAGATAATTTATTAACAAATTAATTTATATTGTAGTATTGCTACCAGCAGTGCAGTTTCAAAGGAGCTAACAAGGCTGTTGAAGATACCTGTTGACACCTATAACAACATTTTAACAGTTTTGAAGTTAAAACATTTTCATCCCCTCTTTGAGTATTTTGACTACGAGTCCAGAAAGAGTATGAGTTGTTATGTGCTTAGTAACGTCCTGGATTATAACACCGAAATTGTTTCACAAGACCAGGTAAGAGACAATGCCAAGATATATGTGTGTGGCTGTGTGTGCATATATATGTGTACATGCTGTCTTTTAAAAGTACTTTTAAATTGGCTTATAAAGAAGGAATTAACTGATAACTTATCAGGACAGCATATTTTAAAATGTAGTTACCTATGTTCTCATGTGCTCTCATTTTAGATCTTTAAACAAGAAACTTTGGTTAGTGTCTTGTCTTTAGTATCATTTTTGGTGGTAGGCTAATTTAATCAACATATTTGTCCTTTTCTATAGGTGGATGCAATCATGAATCTAGTATCAACATTGATTCAAGACCAACCAGATCAACCTGTGGAAGATCCAGACCCTGAAGACTTTGCTGATGAGCAGAGCCTTGTGGGGAGGTTCATTCATCTTCTGCGATCAGATGATCCTGATCAGCAATTTTTGGTATAATTTAATATATCCATTACTCTTGCCTCTATGAAATAATGTACAGCATATCATTGAACTCTTCTAATGTAGTTTGTAGTCTCTGTTGGAGAATTTTGAGAGAACTTAAAGTAGCTAGCCAGCTATAGTACTTAAAGGTTTGCAAAGTATCGTACATAGGTTAACTCATTTGATCCTCACAACAGCCCTAGGTACTGTTTTTCTTTAGTTATTCCATTTATGTATCAACATCTGTTTCTCAGTGTAGTGGGAAATATTTCAAGCTTCTTCCTTATCAGTGAGAAATAAATCTGCTCGCTTTTGGAAAATACATTAGTTTTTTCAGAACAGCCCATTATCTGTTCTCATCTGATTATTCCTTGTCTATTTTAATTTTAAATCATTGTCTGCATTTTGGAAAAATATTCAAGTGCACATACTTGATTTTTCTGGTCAAATTTGTGTGCTTTTCAACCAGAGGTAACATATTCATTTGAGTTACATTTGCAGCTTGAAAATAGTGCAAAAAATGCTAATTTTGTGGTTATTCATATTTAAACCCATTTCTGTTATTTGTTTGTTATGATAAAAATAAGATAAAGAGCTTCAAACTCCATCCATCTAACCTCCCACAACATCCATGCACAGATACATTGGAATAAAGTACTTAGATCATTTTTTTTTTAAATCAACAAAAATGCTGGTGTTAAAAGTTGTGCTCCTTTAAAAAAAGGTTGCATTGGGTAACTAATTTTTTTAGTTTTGGCCAAAGTGTATCTAATTACTGTATAGATTCACTATAGTAAGTTTGGCTAATAAAATTAAACATTAGATTTCTTTTGATATAGCACACTTTGAGAATGACCCCTGATTTTTAATTTAGATTGCAATTAACACTTAACAATAGACATGAAGAACTTGAGAGTCCTCCATAATATATTTTAATTTTGAATCAAAGGCTATGAATTCAGTTTCTGGCTTTGCTCTATTATTTTGTGACCCTGGGCATGTCATCTTCCAGGACATAGGTTTTTTCAGCTAAAAATGAGGAGTTAGACTAGCTACATTAGGAGTGTCCTGGATCCCTTTGGCAGGATGGTGAAAACTATGGATTTTCTCTCAGAATAATGTTTATAAATATGTAAAATAAAATATCTAGTATTACAAAGAAAGTGAATTTTATTGAAATTAGGATACAGATTTTTTTTTCCTCCTATCTATTTCATGGTGGGAATCCAAAGAATTCCTTGTCCATAGATCTCAGCTTAAAAACCTTTGAATTGGTAATCTAATAGGTTCTTTCTATCTCAGTGATCTATAAAGACTTCATAAGTAAATAAAGAACTGAATTCTTATTTAATGCTAATGTTTGAACTAAGAAGAACAGAAAAATACCAGCACTAGGTAGAGTTTTCCTTACATGAAAAGTGGACTATAATTGTAGTTGATTGACTAATCAGGTAACACTAACTTCAAATGAAAAGGTTTTTTTGTTGTTCAGTTGTTTGAGTTGTGCCCAACTCTCTGATACCCCATTTGGGTTTTTTGGGCAGAGATACTATAGTGGTTTGTCATTTCCTTCTCCACCTCATTCTGTAGATGAGGAAACTGAGGCAGACGAGTTATTAAGTGACTAGCCTAGGGTTACACAACCAGTAAAAATGTCTGAGGCTGGATTTGAACTCATGAAAAATGAATCTTCCTAATTCCAGGCCCAGAACTCTTTGTACTATGCCACTAAGTTAACTAGTGAAAAGTATATGTGTGTATACACTACATAGTGTAAGAGATTGTTCCTGCTGTGTATTATATGCAGAAACTTGAGTGGCAATATTGCCTAGTAGATGACTGCTTTGATTCAGGAAGTCCTCTGTTTGAATATTGCTCTAAACAAATCACTTAACCTTCCAAAAATGACACCTTTCTCATCTGTAAAATGGAGATGGTCTGTATAGATTCTTTTCTTACCTTGTTGTGAAACTCAAATGAAAATATATTTAATGAGTTTTATAAATATTAAATATATGTAAAACATCAGCTATTCTTACTTGTGGTTAGCATTTATTTGCAGACACCACATGTTTATTGTAAGGAAAAAGGTGAATGGCCATGAAGTCAGATCTCTGTTACTTAATGATTTATTATATAATTGACTTAATTACTTTAAGCTTTTATTTTTTCATCTATAAAAATGAGAAAATAAATCCTCAATTTCATCTTTTATTGAATGTTCTAAAAAACAAAGGCATTTTAGGGGGGCATACAATTCTATTTGCATTGTTCTTAATTTGATTAAGAGGATGAGCAGCAGCTACCTTTCTTTCCATTTGAAAACTAGTATTGCCATTTTTTATTTCCTTTCAGCTTTTTGCCTTAAATTAAAGCATTTTATATACTTCTAATTGGTTCTTTAATTTCCTTACTATGCTTTTAAGCGTAGACATTTTTACCTTTGTATTGCTATTAGATCTTTTTCCAAAGAATGATATTTTTTCTTGGTTTTTAAATAGATTGTGATATCTTTTTCTCCTGAATTTAGAATCCTCTCCTAAAGATAGCCTAAGATAGATGTGCCACCTAAATATGAAGTAGTGCTATTGCATGTGAATTAAAATTTCTTTATAGTTGTACTTCATATTTTAAAATGACAGTACTTGATGATGACCAGTGTTGAAATGAGTGAGTGTGATAGCAAAGACTAGTTAGGTCCCAGTCATGTTTATGAAGACTCATAATTAATAATTTTAACTGCCCTTTGCAGTGCCTGTCAATATATGAAAGCCTACCTTAGCAGAACCTGATCCACTAATGATAATCCTTTCAATTATGTGATAAAATGTACTTTTAAGTAAGATTGTCTTAGAGACCCAGGAATTAGAGATAGTACATCATTTCTTATGCTATAAATGGCCCTCAGAGTTTTAATTATGACTCACATATGCCTATATGAAATGGTTTTGTTTGCTGAATAAGTGAAAAAAATTCACTATCTGGTCAGTGAAATCTCCTAATAGGTGCCTAATTGTAGAAAAGATAAAGTTTTATTGATAGTGCTTAGTAATAGAGCCGTCATTCTAAGATTTTGTTTTACTTGTTTCTGTTTTGGTTGTAGATTTTAAACACAGCACGGAAACATTTTGGAGCTGGTGGGAACCAGCGCATTCGCTTTACACTCCCTCCCTTAGTATTTGCAGCATATCAACTGGCTTTTCGCTATAAAGAAAATTCCAAAGTGGTAAGTTTACTCTTAAGTGTGTGATTTTGTTTCCTTTTCCCCTACTTCCTGTGTTTTTTGAAATAGGGTGATCAGTTAATCAAGTCAGAACATGTTGAAACATTAAAAGCAGCATACTGTCTGTTATCTTATGAGAGCTTTTATTTTTGTTAAACATCATTTAAAAGAAATTAGTAACTTTATGTGTACTATAACACAATATGGTGATCTTTTAATGAGCATTAAATCTCTTTTTTTTATTTGACTATTCCAAAGTGATGCAGAAGTTTTATGTAAGAGTCGTTATGTTGCAGGTATTATGATATTGAGTTATATTGCATAATGAAAGACTATAGCACAAGATAGTAACTTTTCTTCTAAATGCAAATAATTGAGCCCACATTGTAATATGGATTTTAAAGCTATAACTAAGGCAAGCTAACTTTGTCTTTGGGTGGAGTATTGAGATGCTACAAAAATTGCAAATGATGTTTTAAAAAAATTATATAATTAAGATCTTGTGCACTTTGAATATATATTACTACACTTAGTAGTATGGAGATAATAAACTTAGTATCTAGATACCAGTAATAATTAAACTAGGAAGCTGATTCTTTCCTGTCCATCTCTTTCATAGATGCTCACATAGTGAATTTCCCAATTATCCCTTTCCTGTTGCACTCTATGGGATTGCTTACTGTCAGTATCCTGGGGTCTTTGTTGTTCTGTAAAAGAATGTCTTAGGTTCTCCTCTCCCATTCGATTGAATTTGTCTTGTATCATTTTCCTATCAGGAATGATAAAGTTAATTTTCTTTTCATCCTAAGAGCTTTATTCTGAGCACATTAAGTAAATAAAACAAATAATGAATTAGAATCTCTGGTGGTGGCTTTGGAGAAAATATACTTTATTTCATTTTATGTCCTAAACTTGGATAATCAAGCTTATTATGTTTAAGAAACAAGAAGATTTTATTTTATAATAGAAAAAAGAGCATGTTCTCTTTTAAAATTGTGGTCATATCATCTTAAATTAACACTTATTGTGATAAGGTGTATGGTAAAGGGAGATGAATTGACCTAACATGGAAATAGAGCATGTCAAATCTCCCCTGCTATAAGACTTGGCTTTGAAGCATTTTTCCACTTCCAGTCTGACCAGTTTTGTTTTTGTTTTTGCTTTTTTGATTAAAAAAAAAAAAAAAAACCTTTTAAAAAAAATTTAAGGTTTTTTTTTTTTAAGAATAGTTTTTTTATTTTTAGAATGCATGCAAAGATAATTTTAAACATTCATCCTTGCAAAACCTGTGTTCTAAATTTTTCCCCTCCCTTCCCCCTACTCTCCTCCCCTAGATAGCAAGTAATCCAATATAGGTTAAATATATACAATTCTTCTAAAACACATTTTCATAACAAAAAGATTTCAACAGGGGAATGGTTAAACAAATTGTGATACAGGGAAGAAATGTCAGTGTTATTGCCCTGTAAGAATTGATGGTTATGAAGAACTCAAAAGATGCAAGGAAAAATTATATGAACTGTTACAGAAAAAAAATGTAATAGACATTATGTAAATGGAAAAAATAACGTCATGTAATTATAAAAAACAAAAGCTTAGCCCTGGAGAATTGAGAACATGAATTTTTTCTGTCCTACTTTCAAAGCCCCCTATTTTCTAGCAGGCTGTCTCTTATAACCAAGATTTTTTTTTTTTTTTTAAAATGAGGAAAAAATCAGGTTAGCAAAACCAGCCAACACAACAACTGGGTCTGACAGTATTCTATATCCACATTCTCTATCTTCTGAAAATATAGGCAAGTGCATGTTCTCAATTCTTCTCCAGGGCTAAGCTTTTGTTTTTCATAATTATATGGCATTCTTTTTCCATTTACATAATAGCCGTTATTATACTTTTTTTCTTTTTCTTCTTGCTTTACTACATACTAGTTCATATAAGTGTTCTTTACGTCTTTTGTGTTCTTCATAATTATCAATTCTTATAGGGCAATAACATTGACAGAGCTTTCTTGTATCACTATTTATTTAGTCATTCTTCAGTTGAAAGTATAACAAGTGATAATCAATTTTTAATGTACTTAAGATTCCAAAGTTGTGGGGTGTGTCTTTTTGTTTATTTTTATATAGTTTTACATTCTATAATGTCCTTTAGGTATAAAATTTGTAAAAGTGATGAAGTGAATTTATGACCATTCAAAGTATGGTTTTGGTTTTTTTTGTTTTCTTAGGATGATAAGTGGGAAAAGAAATGCCAGAAGATCTTTTCATTTGCACATCAGACTATCAGTGCTTTAATCAAAGCAGAATTGGCAGAGCTGCCTCTACGACTTTTCCTTCAAGGAGCTCTAGCTGCTGGGGAAATTGGTTTTGAAAACCATGAGACCGTGGCATATGAATTTATGTCTCAGGTAACAAGTTTTAGTTTAGGTTATTTTGTAAGCATTTTTCAGTGTTCCGTAATTCAGTTTTGTTTATCAATAGTAATAATATGAACATGTATAACATTTTTGCTATTTAAAAGAACCAGGCCTCTCCCGGCTTAATGGGGTTGGGCTTAAGGAGAATCTCTTTTTCTAAAGTCACATTATCAGAACTGGGATTAGTTCCATAGAACATGAGGCTGAGGTCCTGGTTCCATCCCTGCATTAAGAAATTAGCCGGGGGGGAGGGGGGAAGGGGAGCAGCTAGGTGGCACAATGAATAGAGTACCAGCCTTGAAGTCAGGAGAACTGGAGTTCAAATCTGGCCTCAGACACTTAACACTTCTGGCTGTGTGACCTTGGGCAAGTCATTTAACCCCAATTGCCTCAGCAAAAAAAAAAAAAAAGAAGAAAGAAAGAAAGAAACTAGCCTCATCATGTTTCTTGATGACAAACTTAATCCTTAACCAAAGGTGGTTTTCTTCTGTTCTAAATCACAGAGTGTACCCTTACTCCTATCTTTTTTGAAGTTGTGTTACAAAAGGAATAAATTATGATTAGCTGGGTACAAATTCATCACTAGTACTTGGAAAACAGTGTCTGTCCTAGTAATAGCTGATTACTTGTGCTATCTTGGGTAGAGAGAAACCTGTGGTGGTACCCTAAGAGCTCCTGGGCTTTGTCATCTGCCATTCCAGTGTCCCTCAAGGACCACCAGGTCTTCCATCTGACCTGCAGAAGGGCCCTTCTCTATGTGGTGCCTCCCCTAATTAATGGTGAGCTCCTCAAGAGCAGAGGTTCTTTTACTATTTTCTTTTTATATCCTCATAGAACATAGTAAGCCCTTAAATGTTTTTCTGTCCTATTCTGTGCTATGTCTTAGCAAAAAAAGCAAAACACAAATACATGCAATTTCTATTTGTTGGGGAGAGATTCCATATAACTTGGAAAAATGCATAGAATAGCTACTGGAAATAAATGATGCTTATAGAAAAAGTTAGCAACTCACAATGTATATTATCTCTACAAGGCATTTTCTCTGTATGAAGATGAAATCAGTGATTCTAAAGCCCAACTGGCTGCCATCACCTTGATCATTGGAACATTTGAGAGGATGAAGTGCTTCAGTGAAGAGAACCATGAGCCTTTAAGGACTCAGTGTGCCTTGGCAGCTTCCAAACTGCTCAAGAAGCCAGACCAGGGCCGGGCTGTGAGTACATGTGCCCATCTCTTCTGGTCTGGCAGAAATACAGACAAGAATGGGGAAGAGGTGAGTCTCACGGAGTTTAGAGGAGTAGGGAACATGGAGAAGAGAAACTTAGTCTTGGTCACATTCTCCAGGGTCATCCTAAGCAGGTACTTATACAGTTGAGAGAGCAGGGAAAGGACATTGGTATGCTTTGTTTTAGAAATCCCTGGACAGATGTATTGAGTGAGTGTCAGTGGTATTGCTTACATTCCCATCTTCTGATGGGAATTTTAGGAATTTTTCAATACAGCAAGACTGTGTGATCTGATATTTTACTTTTATAGTATTTATTCAAAAAAAATTGCAAAATATATACCTAACTTTTAAAAAAATTGGCTTTTTTTTTTTTTAACATAACCTTCATTTCAGAAGATAATAATAACTAAGTGAGCAATTCCTATGTAATAAACAATAAAAAGAAAGGGGGAAGGGCAGTTCAGCAAAACTAATGGAAGCCTCAGCCAAACTTGACATTGTTTCATGCTTTCTGAGAAAGGAGGGAAGTACATTTTGTCATACCTTGAGGCCAAGCTTGTATCCCAGACTTTTTTTTTTTAAGCTTAAGAATAGAGTAGCCTAAAAGAACTATTTAAACTTGTTGGATTTTTTTTAAAACATTGAGAGAATTTCTTCCATTTAAAAAAAATTCTTAAAAGCAAAGTAATAATTATTTTATCACCAACCTCTTTTTTTATCCTCCCCTCTTACCCTCATCCTTTATAGCTTCATGGAGGCAAGAGAGTAATGGAATGCCTAAAGAAGGCTTTGAAGATAGCAAATCAGTGCATGGATCCCTCACTACAAGTTCAGCTTTTTATAGAAATTCTGAACAGATATATCTATTTTTATGAAAAGGAAAATGATGCGGTAAGTGAATAACATTAATGATGCCTATCTTATTGGAATAAGAGCAGATCTGAAATTTTTGCCTTGATTCTAGAACTTTAGGGCTGTCTTATCCTTCAGATTTACAGGTTAAGGAGAGGAGAAAGGAAATGCTTGATCATTGTTAAACTCTCTTTATTTTTGCATTTTATAATTTATGCTGGTAAAATAGCTGATAAGAATGATACAAAATGTATATATAATGCTTGTTACACTGTGAAGTCTGTAGTTGTTGACTGTTTAAACACAAAATTAAAAGAATACAAAAAGAGTTAAGAACATTTAAAGCACTTGCTACTTAAACCATGAGTAAGTTACTGACATTTGAGAAATTTTTCTTCAGTGCTATCACCAGAATGTCTACAAATTAACGTTTGATTCATACTCACAAAGCTGTCTTTGGAAAATTGAAATGACTATATAAAAAAATCTTATACATACATCTATATATCTATTACATATTCAGAAATTAATAACTGTTCTTTAAGCCTTACTTGTACGGATAGCATGTGGAAAAATCCCCCTACTCCCTCACCCCCTTTCTCATCCCTGGTCTTTCTAACCATGTATTTTTAGGAATGGAGTTTTGCTTATCCAGTTTCTCTTCTCATAAGTGACTGACTGTATGTGACATCGGTACCTGAGTCTCTGGACAAATGACCTTGAATTCTATTTATATTAGAACTTTTTCTGAAATTGAATTTACCTGTCTGATTTACTTGTAGCCTTGTATTGATCATTATTACTTTTGTGTCTGTATTATCTCCATCATATTATATGTTTTTATTCTAATAGACTTTCTTAGAAGTTTCTTTCTGAAAAATTCCTGGTATTTCAGCAGTGTTGCTTTTTGTGTATGTTAAATTGAAATACCTTATTGCGTAAACCATTGTAATCTAGACTTAGTTACACTAAAAAAATCACTTAACTAAACTAAGCATTCATCATCTATAGCTTATACCTCTTAGAATTCCTATACTGAGAAATTAATGTATTTATTATATGTGGTTTTTTTCCAGCTAAAACACAATATGTGTTCTAGTAATTAAAAAAAAAAAAAGTTCTCGTAAAAAGGCTCTTTTCTTGATATATTTAATTGCTTCAATACTTTAAAAGTTTTCATTATGAGTACTTTCTTCTTTACATAAAAGGATTAAAAAGTTGTTAGTTATTAGTCTTCTACTTTGAAGTTAATTTTTTATACATTTTTATATGCTTTAATTTTTTGTTTTATTTGGGGAAATTAAGAAGAGCCTTAAGAATTAAAATAGAATTTGTTGGACCTTTGCCAGTAACTTGCTAAGTGACCTTGGACAAATTTCTTTCTCTTATTGATGGAAGAACAGGTTGTGGTTGAGAAAATTCTGGTCTGCTTACTACTTGGGAGTGTTCATAAAATAGCCACCACAAGATATCCATGAGACCCCTAAAATCACTTGTCAGTGCTCCATATTCAGTTGTCATTGTTGTCGTCGTTGTCGTCATCTTCATCATCATGTATAACTTCTTGGGAACATTTCTCAGTGCATTATCCTAATAAGATCATACTTTTTTCTTTTACATACCATTTTGTTATTGCCTTTTTTTTTTTTTTTTTTTTTTTTTACCTTAGGCTCTGAAGCCAAATAGAAGCCTACATTAACTAGAATAAATTTTTAATTGTATATGTGTACCTAAGATTGCAAGACTTCTTGGGTGATAGCAATTGATTCCTGATGAGTAAAAACTATGTTCTTAATAATGCTTTTCTCTTAATTGTGGGCTATGTTTTCTTAATTTAAATTGGTTCTTTATATATATATATATATATAATCCCAAGATTAACACCATTTAATTAGTATATATATTAATATATATGTACTGTTTAAAATAGTATTATTTAATTCTGTCTTTATTATTAAAATGGTTTATGGAGTTATATGTATTTTATTGTAGGTGACAATTCAGGTTTTAAATCAACTTATCCAGAAGATACGAGAAGATCTTCCAAATCTTGAGTCCAGTGAAGAAACAGAACAGATTAACAAACATTTTCATAATACCTTGGAGCATTTGCGCTTGAGGAGGGAATCACCAGAGTCTGAGGGGCCAATTTATGAAGGTCTTGTCCTTTAAAAAGAAGAAACACAGACACACTGTACTTCTTTCCATTTACATACAGTATGGTTTTTTATTATGCTAGGTTATTTCTTCTCCCTCCCACTTCCCCCAATAGATTGTGCCTTTCAGAAATGCCAAGTTAGGTTATCTTTCTCTTATCTGTGATATATTTTATTCAGCACCTCCAGACACTCACCTTCAGGACCTTAACAAATTAATTCATTTCATAGGTATTCAAGTTGGGTCATCAAATGTTTGTCTAATCAGCAGAAGTAGCATGATTGAAATTTTTAAAAAAAAATTCCTCTGATCTTCAAGTTTCTTCTTTCAGCTACTAATCTTTTCTTTGTTTCTCTTCACTGTTTGTTGTTGCTTCTGTAGTTTTATTCAGTCCTAGGGAGTACTAATGAGGAAGTGGCTAGAGCTGTCTGTCTTTGTATTCTTATAGTCCATCTTGATTTTTACAAGAGATTTGTTTTGGGGGGTGGGAGGGATATTGTATGTTGAATTCAGCTTGAGCTTTTCTTTAAATGCAAGACAAGGCTATGTGTAATATTTTCCCTAAAACTAGAGTATATTAATGCATGTTTGAGAGTTTAAAAGTACCATGGTTAAAACCAGAAGTTTATATTTTGCAGTTTTGGACATCCACTAGGGGCCTATACTCTTTACTGGGCATATTTATCAAGGAAATTTTGTTCTAAATCGTATAAAAATAGAGAAATTGTGATCTATATAGTTTAAGTATAACCTTCATTATTGTAAATTTAGGGGAAAATGCATTACACAAGTATCATGATTTTGCACCAGTGTAACAATAAAATTGCTATAACAATTTAAAGTGTTTGTCCTTTTTTTCTTTTCTTTTATTTTTCTTGAAGAAGTACTGTTAGCATCTCAGATATAATTGAGAAAGTGATAAGAACAGTTGGATGTGTCATCCCAAGATTAACACCATTTAAAAACCTTAGTTGTTACTAGCATTTCAGGTTTCCTCAACCTCACCTAATGAGTGAACCTTCAGTGTTTGAAAGTTTGACCTTAACTAGACTTAACTAGATAGCAGTTTTGAGTGAGGGTTTAATATAAACATGCATATTTTTGTAAGTAAGGATTTATAAATATATGTGATGAAAACTGAGATGTTTTTGGGAAAAAATGATGCCACCTTTGGGGGGGGCCGGATGTAAACTGTGTCCCTTTTGGGGAGACTCTCAAACCTGGGGAAAAGCATACCTTTCTGAGACAAGCCCTTTCCAAGTTAAGTGGTTTCATTCAATTGGAGATCTTGGTCAGTTGCCCTCCAGTGACATAAACTGAAATCTTTTGGGGGACCCAGAAACTGTGCCCTCTTTTGGGGAGTTCCCAGATCCTGGGAAAGCCTTCAAACTCTCAGTTAATGCCAAAACATCCCATATAGTCAAGATTTTGTTAATCCATCTCTGCCAAATTCCTAATCAGGAGTTTTGCCCACTAAGAAAGCTTTCTTCTTAGTGAACAATAAAAATCCTTTTTTGCCACACAGATTTCGGGTTTGCAAATTTTTTCACATTGGACCTGCACTGACCGGAGGGGATTCCCCACCTCAATTCTCACACCTCATCACAACTACCACTAACTTCATCACTTGCACTTCATCATTTTGGTTCCCTGACCTGGAATCCCTGAGAATCTGGACGAGGTAAAGCCTTTTCTTGTTGTCTTTTCTATAGCTAGGACACTCAAATACCAGAAAGATTTGAGTCGTTGGAGCTCAGTGCTTGAGCATAATTCTCTCATGGACACCTATTTTGGAATTCCTGTGTTCTCTGAAAAAAGTCACCTTAATCAAGGAGCATTTTATCATCTCCATCTCTAGAGACATCTAGAGAAGGATGAGGTGCCATAGAATTGGGGAAACTTAAGTCTTGTGACAAAATGGGACAAAACACCTCTGTTTCTAAGGATCCTTCCTTAGGCAGTCTCTTAAAAAACAGAGACAAATTTGGCTTGAAAGTTCTCAAAACTAAGAAGCTTAAATTTGCTAGAAGGAAATCAAACTCCCTCCATCCTGCTCCTCTGCATCCCTATGCAGTCCCTATTAGGAGGCTTCTGAATCCCTTCCAGAACAGGACCTTATGCCCAACAATATCTCTTTAACTCTCTCTCTCACCTGAACCAAATCCTGAGACTCTTAGTCTTTTTTTTTCTCCTCCTCAGGATACTGATTTTACCCTCTGCCCCTGGGAGAAGCAGCAGAGTCTCAGGGAGAGACACTCAGAACAGAGGTGCTTCTTTCAATGTCAAATCTCTCTCAAACTAAGGAAAAACTTGACCATTACTCTGAGGCCCCCACCCACTTTTTCAAGGGGCCCAAGGCTAATGCCCTCCTTGATCTCTCCTGGGGAGATGTTAATATTAAACAATCTGCCCCAGATATATAGAGGAAGCTGCAGAAGCCAGTTCTGGGCCCTCAAATTTCTCCTCTGCTGTTAGAAACAGCTTTTGGAGTTGTTAATGATAGGGATCAAACTACAAAGGAGAGAGGCCGCAGAATTAAGACGAGATTTGGAGAACAGTCCCTACTCTTGGCTGCTGACATTTCCAGGAAGCAGAAAGGTTTGTGCTTTAGGTATCATGGAAACTGTCCAAGGAGATTTCCCAGTCCTTGTCCTGAGTTCGAGCAGGAGGAAAACTGGAGGAGGGACTACTTAGAGGGGACGCGCTACTCTCCAATGCCCTGCCCTCTGGCAGGAGTTAGGAGCTTGGTCAAGCTCCGCTCTCTCCACCACAACTTCAGAACGCTGGCTATTCCTGAATGTGGTCAGTAGGACCATTGAGTTTCTTTTTACTATGGGAGGTACTTCTTCATTCTCACTTTGGCACTCTGGTCTCACCTGCTCCTACCATAGAGTGGGGATTTCAGGGGAACTTAAGAACTGCCTTGAGACCTTTTCTCTGCCAGCTTGGTGACCTGTCATTTAAATTCTCATTTCTTCTTATTCTCTCCTACCCTTCACCCTTATTGGGGCATGATTTAATGGTGAAATTGGGTACCCAGTTTTCTCTTCTGAGACCACCAGATGGTCTTTTTGTGCTGCTCCCAAAGCTTTCCTATATTTCCTCTGAAATCCAGGAGAAATAGATTTCTCTGTTCCAGCTTTAGCCAGGATTGAGAAATTTCTTAAGCACAAACTTTTAGTTAGAGAATTCAGAGATTTGGAGCTGCTTAACTGCAGTCTTAGCTTGATCTATAATCCTGAAAGGCAGGGCCACACCCTGGGCGATGCCAGACTGGGTATCTATTTCTTAAGGGAACTGGAGCTGCTTAACATCCAGTATATGGATGATATTTTAATCTGCAATTCCACCAGAGAGGAGTCTCTAAATGAAGCCATGAAAACCCTAAATTTCTTAGCCTTGAAGGGCTACAGCATCTCCTTACCCAAAGCCCACATTGCCTGCCAGTGCATCAAATACTTGGGCCACAATGTTACCCCTACTTCTCACTCTCTAACCAAAGAAAGGGAATGCGTCCTTTCTCTTGGCTGATTTCAAACTGCTTTCAGTTTTGTTAACATCTTTACTAATTAGGTAGAAGTTTTTCCCTGCAGGACTGAGAAGGCTCTGGAGGTATCAAGGTGCTTGCTAAGCCTGCCTAGCTCCTTGTAGACAGACAAATAGTCCAGCTTTTTACTCCTCAGAACACACTGGAGAAAAAAAAGGGTGAAATTGTCTGTGTTTTTCTCTCTCTTCTACCTAACTTTTCCCACTCTTAAGGATGAGAAATTTCCCTCTGGCATTTTCTCTCTTACTTTTCTTGTCATTATGTAGTACCTGCCAGCAGTTAACTCTTTCTTAGCCTTTCAGCTAGGGAGCTCCAGGGGCAGTGGGACATTCAGGATTGTTGGGTGGGCTATCAGCATTTTCAAGGCAGCCCGAAGAGGGGACCTGATGTGTTTTTTGCACCAAACACATCTCAACCCTGGATGACACCCCACTTTTAATCTGCTTCTGAGATTTGTTTCCTCTAGGCTCCAAGCTATGAATTTCTTCACTACTTCAGCCTAAAGATCATGGAACACTCCACATCTCCTGGCCTAAGTTGCTGTAATCTTCAGTTCTTGCACTTCCTTCCTGGTCTGAACCCCTAGTGAACTTAGGAACAGCTCTACGATCCTTGTCAGCTTAAAGCAATTACAGAAAATGAGGTCTTTGTTACCCCAAGTGAATTTGGGGGGATTGCTTGAGGGGAGAAAAATGATGTAAACTGAGATTTTTTGGGGGGGAAATGATGTCACCTTTGGGGGGACCCAGATGTAAACTGTGTCCTCTTTGGGGAGACTTTCAAGCCCCAGGAAAAGCATACCTTTCCCAGACAAGCCCTTCCCAAGTTAAGTGGTTTCATACAATTGGAGATCTTGATCAATCACCTTCCATTGACATAAATTGAGATCTTTGTGGGGGCCTGGAAACTACCCCCTTTGGGGAGTTCCTGGATCCTGGGAAAAGCCTTCAAACTTCCAGTTAAGTGATTTTATTCAATTAGAGATCTCTTTCTGTTGGTCCTCTATTGATTAGCTTAGATAGCTCCCAGCCCCAGGCCATGATTTATCCCTTATAATCAAGATTTTGTTGATCCATCTCTACCAAATTCTTAATCAGGAGTTTTGCCCGCTAAGAAAGCTTCCTTCTTAGTGAACAGTAAAAATCCTTTTTTGCCACACAGATTTCCATTTGCGAACATTGGACCACAGGGGATTCCTTACCCCAATTCTTGCTACTAACCTCATCATTTACATCTCATCATATGAAAAGTTTTTGGTTTGAAGAATTCTTTTGTGTTACAAATAGTCCTTGTCTTCCAACTAAAACTCATCCACCTACTTCTTGTTCTGAGTTGCTAAGTGGCCAAGTTCAGAGAAGGTTTTGGGGGTGAGGGTTTCTGAACTGAGTTGTCTTTCATTTAAAGCCAAGTAAGGATATTTAAAAGTTGACTTCTTCATGCATAGTGAAATTCTGCCTGACTGCCTCCTCTGGAAAAGTCCTCCTCCTGATTTTTTGTTTGTTTTTAATTTGCAGTGTGGTTGCTCCTGAGAGTAAAAGCTCTTGAATTCATGCACTAGGAATAGTAAGTATTGACTCATCTTCCTCAATAGTTAGCATTTTAGCAGATACTTAAGGGATGTTTTAAATGTTTGGGGACTTTATGTTATTAATCTATGTTCCTCTATGCTTGATTTAAGTTTTCAATAAAAATAATTCAGAATTAAAGCATTAGACTTGATGTCAAGAGATCAGAGTTCTGATTTAGTAACTATGATCTTGGGAATTATTTCTCTTAACCTTTTATGAAAATGATATTTGTACTACCTCCCTCATAAGGTCATGGAAAAAGTGCTTTGTAAACTTAAAAAAAAAATTATATAAAGTTGAATTATTTTGTGCTGTTAAAAATCCACCTGGTTTGCAATATAAATAAATTTTAAAATATACAGAATTGGAATGAGAACACATTTGATGACAATGATAAAACCTGGATTATAGACCATAATCCCAAACCACCCCCTCCAAGGAAAACTGGGTTTGAGAATTTAAATGACCCTGCAATCCAGAACCCTTTTTGCATACCTAAAAAGACCCTTGTCTCCTTTTCTGTCAGAATAATCTTTGCGCATAAGAATCACAACAGAAATCTCTGCCCTTGTCTTTAAACAGCTGTAAAGATGTCAGATAAGGAAACAGGCTAACCTGATCTCTAACCTGCTTCCACCAAAACTAAAGACCCTACGTTCTTTTTGTTCACCACCATACACTCTGGATGCTAATCCCATGTGGTCAGTCGACTTTCAATAAATTCTCTGATTAAAATGATTATTTCTCAACTTATCTTTATATTGTAGCATAACAACATAAGTGAAAAGGACCATTAGAAATTCTTTAGGACAGTGATTCTCAAATTTTTGAAGACCATTTGATTGGACACAAAACGCCCTTTTGGACCGCTCATGACAAACAAACAAACAAAAATGAATGTTGCTGCTTGCCATGATATTGATGAGCTACCAATGTGAATTTCAGAAAATTAATATTGTTGGTTATCTGTAAGAAAAAGTATACCTAACCCATACTAGACTGGTAAGAATTTGGATGATTTTTGCAAAAAATATTTCTAGAAGGAGGTTTTTTTTTTGTTTTGTTTTTTGCTACTTAAGCATTCCAGTATTTCATGGTAAGAAATTAGCTAAAGTTTTTCAGCTTATGGTTTAAATTAAATTTACTTTTTTTTTTTTTTCTTGCAAGAGATAATAATCACATTCAAAGAAGCTGTGAGATTTTTTCTTGTTTTATTTTAGCTTGATAATTGTTAAATGAATTTTTATATTTGAGTTTTTAAAAGTAGTACTTTTATTTATCTACATGTTATTTTATAAATAGGCATTGCTTTGAGCATATAAGCACTGATGAACACCCACATAAATAAAAACATTTGGTATACTTATTGAGAAAAAAATAAATTTCTCTGTACAAATCTAGTCAATTGAACTCAGACTCCAGTCATTTCTAAATCTCCTGAAAATTTTTCCCAAGAAAATAAATTAAAAAGTGATTTTTCCCTCCTAACTCATCCCTTACCCAGATAGAATATTAAATTTGGAGTTATACTCGCAGTAATTTTCATTTGATGCTTTCACTTTTTGTTGCTTAAAGATTCTCCATGGTGAAAATGTAAAGTAAAGTGATTGATAGTCACCAAGTAGACTTCATAGACTCCATTTTAAAGAGAAATGAAGATTTTTGGTGATTGCAGCTTGCAGATGGGCCTTTTCTTCACCTAAAAATATGGGGGTGAATTTTGGCTTTACCAGGACATAGCAGTTTGAGGAAAGCTTTCCGAAAGCTCACGTGACAGAGTGGGTATAAAGCAGGATTAATGGCTGAATTTAGCCAAAGTAACCAAAAAGAGAACTCATAGAAAAAATGCTGTACACATGTCCCATGACACATAGCTCTAATGATCATAAGCAGTGTATAAGGTGCCCAGCATAGCCCAAATACGCACACAATGATGGCCAAAGATTTAGCCACTCTCTTGTCCCGAGAGAGCCGAAGGCGATTTGCCATTGTCCTGGTGATGTCTGGGTGCCTTGTAGCATTGCAAATACTTTCTGTGGCTTCATAGACTTGGCTTGCTTTGTTTTTCATTTTGATTTGTAAAGGAGGCAAATCTTGTGCACCCTGGATATCCAAGGAAGAGGGGCTATCATGCTTGGGACCAAGAGGCCCATTAGGGAAGAGGCCATGCTCTTTTTTCTTCTTCCTGTTCCACTCAGCTGGCTTAATAAAAAATATGACCTGTCCCTTTCTTTTTTCCAGAAAGTTCATTTCACAATTCTCTCTACTGGAGTCAAGATTGTCAATTCTCAGGAGTGTACGTTTTCTGATGCTGATGTAGATGCTTAGGTTAAAGTAGGAGACACTGATGAAAGGGGTGAAGAATTCAATGGTGGAAGCAATCATCAAAAAATACCAATTGTAGTAGAACTCAGCATAGCATTCTCCTCGGGGCAAGATGCTTTTTCTGGCAATGTACTCCCAGCAGATGATAGCAGGACCATAAAGGAGGAAAGCTGCTAACCATACTATAAGCATCTTAAAGACAGCATTTCTGGTCATTCCCTTCTGAGCTCTGTAAGTCACCTAGAGAGAAGAAAAAACAGAGGAAAAGGGCAGAAGGGGAAAGACCAGAATCAGGAAGCAATTTCACTGATTCATCTGAGATTGATTAAATCAACTCTTCTAACACTTAATAAATGACCTCATCAATTAAAAGAAGATACTACTGCTTGTCCTACCTATCTCATAGAAGTGTCATGAAGGAAGTACTTTTTATTCAGTTAACATTAGGCACTGTGCTTGACACTAAATAACAAAAAAAGTTTAGATAAGTCATCCTTTCCTGCTCTTGTTGATCTTTTTGTATCGTGGGAGGATAAAGCAAGAAACAAGTACTTATA
The DNA here is from genome assembly GCF_048593235.1 of Sminthopsis crassicaudata. Lineage (NCBI taxonomy): Eukaryota > Metazoa > Chordata > Mammalia > Dasyuromorphia > Dasyuridae > Sminthopsis > Sminthopsis crassicaudata. The sequence continues at coordinate 481,081,315 of NC_133618.1, read as the reverse complement.
ATATTTAATATTGTAGTTGAATTCATTAGAGAAGTGCTAGTGAAGTATAAGGCAGGATTGGTAGGGGAGATCATTCCCAAATTTTATATCACTAGAAAAGGGAGAAGTTATTGTGAGACAATGTCTCCCCCCTATGGGTGCTTATTAAAAGCAATAAGAGAGAAACAATGAACTATGGAATTCATAGAAGAGAGAAATCATATGACTTTGGGAAAGAAATCAAGTAAAGCTTTATATAGAAATAGGCACTTGAGTTGGGTCTTGCATTAGAGAGGACTTGAATATATATCCTAGAGACAATAAAAAGACACTCATTAAATTACAGTGCTTCTTTTTGCATCCAGGAGCAAATATAAAATGTTTTGGTTTTTTTTTTTTTTTTTTTTTTTTTTTTTTTTTTTTTGTATTCAAAGCCCTTTATAATTCAGTTCTCTCCTAACTTTCCACTTAAGGTGTTATGTTTCTTATACCTTAGTCACTAACACATTTTCTTTCAATGATACTGACCTCCTAACTATTCCACTACAAGATTTTCTTGTCAGTTCTGACCGTTTTCTCTTGACTGTCCCTCTGTGTTAGAAATGCTCTCCCTCTTTCACTCCAATTACCAATTTCTCTAGCTTCTAAATCCAAATAAATCTTACTTTCTACAGAAAGCTTTCTACAACCCTTGTGCCTGTCTTCTGATAAGTATTTAATATAATTTATAATATAATTTAACACAAACTTCTTGAGGGCAGGTAGTGTCTTTTGTATCCTTGGAATTTAGCATATAGTGGGTGCTCAATAAATGTTTATTGATAGATAATAGGAAAGGCTATTTCAAGAGAGGGAACATAAGCAGCATGTAGATGATCATCTAGACAGACTAAGGAAAGAAATTAGTTTAGAAAATAGATAACAGGCCTGAAATAAGAGTAATGATGGAGACTTCAATTATTCCAAAATTTACTCAGGAGCACTTTCCTCCAAAAGCAGAATTGTAAATAATTTCTTAATGATGACATTTGAAAAATAGAAGCAGTAAGAATAGTTGCTATTCTAGATCTGTTTCTCATCAACAAGGAGGTAGAAGTAATAGAGACTTTGATAGAAAGTAGTCATTTCACATCAGGATATGTGAGAATGAACTAGGAAGCTAGAAACAGTGTGAAGTTAACTCTAGAAGCTGTTCTAGAGAACCAATTCCAGAAACTGCTGAGAATCAAGAAGTGCGATCTCTGCCTTGAAAACCTGATAGGGGCAGCGAGTTTGGGAAGGATGGAAGTTCTCAAAAATGAAATTCTGAAACCCCAGAAAAAAGTTCTATTGAAGAGGAAAGGGGGAAGAATTATTTTCATTTTGGACATCTAGGAAATTTAGCAACCACATTGAAGATATTTTAAAGGCATGTACAAGTGAACAGAACATTGTAGATAGAATCATCATTGTGTGATTATAACTAAGAGTCTTAGACCTACATAGAAAAAACAGAAAATTTTAACTTCCTTTTTCAGAAGCAGAGGAATATGGATGTGGAATATGGCACATATTATTGGTTGGTGCATTAGTTTTGCTATTACTTTATCTCCCCTCTTAATTTTTTATAAGGTATGACTTACTGGTGATAGGAAGGTATGTATTAGGAAATAAAAATATTAAAGATGCCTAGAAAATGGATGCAGGAACAAATAACAAATACACATGTGTGGGATGTTCCTGTAAGAATAGTGTTAATAGGGCTAAAACTCAGAATAAATTAAAGCTAACATTTTTTTTTTCTTAGCTAGTAAACATTTTAAGGACAACACAATGGTTTTTTTATTATCTTTGTTACTTTGGGGGGAGAATAAGGCTATAGCATAGTTCTTAGTACATAACAGTTGCATTATAAGTGCTTCTTAATTTAAAAAAGTATACTTCGACTATTCAGGAGAGACAAGATAATTATGGAAAGGTCGAAGAACCATTCACCCAATTTGCTTGCTACTACAAGGTAGTTAGAGAAGGAAGGCACAAGCAATTGGAGAGATCAGAAAAGAATCATGAAGGTATTGCTTGATGTGTGTCTTCAAAGAAGAGGATTGTACAAAACATGAGAGAGTATATTCCAGACTTGGGGGACTGTAGATGCAAAAGATTGGAGTTGGAAGCTGAAGTGCTACTTGAGCTAACCAATGTGGCTGGAAATTAGAGTGCAAGAGGATAGTAATATATAGTAAATCTGAATTTAGTGAATATAATATATCATAAACCTGAAAAGATAGATTGGGGCAGGTTGTAAAGAGCTTTAATAGATAAGAGTTTAAATCTTGGAAGCAATAGGGAATCAATGTGTTTTGAATAGAAGAGTGACATCAGATCTATGCTTAAGGAAAATCACTGACAGAAGTATGGAGGATGGACTGGAGCAGAGAGATTTTACAGAGGGAAGCCAATTTGGTCATGGCAGTAGTACAGTCAAGATGTCCAAGGTGATGGCTCTTTGAGTAAAAACAGTTAAGGGTGAGACTGTGAAGGTAGAAGGGTAAAGATTTGGCAAATGATTGGATATTTAGGTTGAGGGAGGGTGAAGAATTGAGGTTACTTCTAATATATAAGTATGGGGACTGGAGAAATTGTGGTGCTCTTGACAAAGTGAGAAAATTATAAGAAGGATGGGTTTATGAAGGAAAGATAATGAGTTCTATTTTGCATATGTTCAATATGCAAAATATTGAGACTTGAGATATCGAATCCAATAGATAATGGTTTGGATATTCAGATCTGTTTGTCATCTACTTAGAGATAATCAATCCTGGGAGATAATAAGATCAATAAGAGAATGTAAAGAGAGTAGAGAATGGGGCCCACTACAGTGAGAAACCTCATAGTGTATACCATGATATGAATGAGTCAGCAAAGGAGACTGAGAAGTCAAGTGAAAGGTTAACCAGGACAAAATGATGCCATGAAAATTCAGAGAGATGAGAACACCCTGAAGAAGTGCAAGGCCAACTGTCAGATCTTGCAGAGATGACAAAGAAAGATGAGAACTATTGAGAAACCATGCTATTTAGTAATTGATTGCCAGTTGGCTGATTGCCTTATTGGTAACTTTGGAAAGAACAGTTTCATTTGAATCATATCAGATGCCAGATTACAAGATTGAGAGGAAAGGGAGTGGAGGTAATAAGCATTAAAAAACAAACACATTTTCTTGGAGCTTGACTGAGAAAGGGAAAAGGACTATAAAACAATATTTTAGGATGTTAGAGTTTAATGAAGGTTTTTTAAGAATGACAAGAGACTTAGGTGTATTTTAGCATAGTAGGAAAGGAACCATAGCTATGGAGTGGATAAAAAAATTTTTTTTTAAAGGGAAGATGATTGAGTTAATATGCTGAAAAAACGTGAAAAAAGATGAAAGGCTGTAAGATACATGGCACACGTAGAGAAGGGTTGGTCTTAGAATAAGGGGTTCTGAAATGAAAAGAAGAGGAGAAGGCCTTCATTTAAATAGCTTCAATTTTCTCATTAAAACAAGATATTTAGTCTTCAGGTAAAAGGGAATGGGAAGGAGGAGGCTTGAAGAGAGAAGAAATGATAATATACAAATAGATTGGGAATGGGTTGAATAGCTATAGTTATTAATGGTTTGATGTCAACTTGAAGCATCTCTTAATAGAGTTCCCAGAGATTCATTCCTGGTTCTGAACAGTGACTTTTTGATCATTTTGATCAGTGACTTGGACACAGATATATACTCCAACACTTATCATTTATTGAATACTCATTATGGACAAGGCATTGCTTTCAAGTCTGCAGATGATATAAAACTAGGAGGAATAGCTAATCCTTTGAACAATCTGGATCCAAAAAATCTTAACAGGCTTTAACACTGGCTTAATCTAAAAAGGTGAAATTCAATAAGCACAGATATGTCTAACACTTGGATAAAAAAAAAAAAAATCAGTTCCATAAGTATAAAATGAATGGATGACACCTAGAGAACAGTTGATCTGAAAAAAGATATGGAAGTTTTAGCAGAATGCTGGCCAAAAAGTGTATTCTGAGTTATGGCAGCCCAAAAAGAGATTCTTTGGTCTTAGGTCAAATTGAGAAAGGCAAAGAATCCAAGACTCTGGAGGCAATACTGTACTCTGTTAAGGTCAGACCCACATTTGGAATACTATATTCTATTCTGGGTGTCACAATTTAGGAAGCACATTCATAAACTGAAGAGTATTCAAAGGACAATAGTTGGTATGGTGAAAGTTCTCAAGATCATGCTGTAGAGCTGTGGGGTCAAATTCAAATAGAAACTGAGGACATTATACCATATGTAAGGATTTCTGTAGGCCACTTTTTTTTCCCTTAGAAAACTATGTATTAACATTATCTGCATTCTGTTGTATTCTTATGTTTGTCCCTTCTTGGTCATATTTTAATCTGCTTCAGAAACTGTCAAGAGTGTCCCAGGTTATATTTGATGTGAAAGAACTGTGGACATTTAGCCTGGAGAAGAGAAGATATAAGAAGGAACATACTAGCTGTCTTAATGTATTTGAAGGGTTATCACATAGAAAAGGTTGAAGATTTGGCCCCAAAGACATAGGAGCAATATAGGTTGAAGTCACAGGAGGAGCCTTTAGGCCTACTGGGAGAACTTCAGGACAGCTAAGTAGCACATCAAAGAGGCTGAGCCTAAAGTCAGACTCATCTTCCTGAATTCAAATTGAACTGCACACACTACCTAGATGACTCTGAGCAAGTCACCCTGTTTGCCTCAATTTCCTCATCTGTAAAATGAGCTGGAGAAGGGAAGCGGCAAACCACTCCAGTATCTTTGCCAAGAAAACCCCAAACGGGTCATGAAAAGTCAGAAATAATTGAAAAAATGATTGAACAACATTAAAAGGAGAAATGCAACAATAAAAATGACACAAAATGGGCTGCCTCATGAGATAGTGGGTTCTGCCCTAAAAATCTTAAAGTAAACTCTTTCATTATATCCACTTCATAGAAGACCTCTCTTCAAGTACTATTTTGCCAGATAAAGACTTTCAACCTATACAAGCTACCATGTATTAAATTATTTTGTATACATTTTATTTGTGTTATTGCTTGTCCTTTGTTCTTGAAGAAGATCATGACATCACAGAGATAATGCCATGACATGCAAAGGAATTGGATTTAAGTGAGAGTACTGTGCAGAGTCACCAGCCTCACTCCTCCAAAACCCTCTGGTGCCAGTGACAAGATATAGATTAGGATGACTTTGTGATGTCCCTGGATGCAATGGGAGTCCTTTGCTTTTTTTTTTAAGCTAAGGTCTTTAACAGATTGACTGAAGCAAGGCCCAGTTATTGATTTAGAGATTTACAAGAGAAATGAGGCAAAGAATAGCCTTTTACCTAATTCCAAAAAAAAAAAATTAATAATAATAAATCAACCTGGGAGGGAAAGACTCTCAGGGTTTCCAGTCAAAATAGAAACAATATGTTAATTTAGGAAAACAGGATGGAACCACAGAGAAGCTCTTTGTGAAGTTAAACTAATTTACTAATAACTTATTCTCATGGCACTTTAAATGCCTTTTACATTACATACATACACATAAGCCCTGTTGTATTTGGATGCTTTTTGAGTTTGTGACTTGCCCAAGATAATCAAAACTAGAACTGCTAAACCAAGTTTTCAGATTGTAAGTTCCTCTGAACACTATTATAATACTTGAAGTTGTAGGAGACTGAAGGAGCTTGTTGGAGGTATTAAACTCCAGGAAGAAAGCCCCTTGCATTCCATTTCTCCCCTCCAAGATCATCCCTCTTGCTTAGCCTCTTGGAGGCAGCAGAGGTCTAGGGAAAAGAGCCTGGACATAGATATCAAGTGTTCTGGGCCCTGGTTTTGCTACTTATTTAACCCCTTTGTGTTCTGCAAGTGTAAATTCAGTCATTTTCTAGTTGACTCTCTGTTGACCTCATTTGGGATTCTCTTGGCAGGGATACTGCAATAGTTTGCCATTTCTTTCTCCAGATCATTTTACAGATCAGGCGAACAGGGTTAAATGCCTTGCCCAGGCTCACACTGCTAGTAAGTGTCTGAGGGCAGATTTAAGTTTGGGAAGGTGAGTTTTTCTTACCCGGCACTGTTCACTAAGCCACATCGCCACCGATTTAAAGGGTTGCTGATATTCCAATTCAGATATGAAGGCTATTCCCAAAGACAAGTTTGTTTTACATATGTCCCCAAATGGGAAATCAACCCAAAGCCCCCAGGAAGGGAAAGTGGGAAACTCTTAGCTCTCTTACCGCCCTGGTGACAGAATTGAACCTGTCAAAACTGATGAGGACGATGTTGAAGACAGAGGCAGTACACACCAGGTAATCCACCACCAGCCACAACTTGCACAGCCCCTTCCCAAACTTCCACTCTCCGGTCAAGACATAAGGGATGTAGAGAGGGATGCAGAATCCGCCTGCGGGGAGAGAGCTTTCAGTGCAGGACCTGAAGGGAAGTTCCCCCACACTTTTCTACTTGAATACAACATTTGAATCTAACACCTGGGGGCTCAGAGTAAACCAAAGAAGCGAGGGGCAGGTAGGAGCACAGCCATTCAGTCCTCAAGGCTTTATCTGAGAGACACCAAAAGCTTTCTTGAAGTAGCACCAATAAATAAAGGTTCTTAAGTAGCTGTTCTCAGGCTCAGTCTGAAGTAAGTTATCATTTCTAGCCAGAAAACCCTCTCACTCTACCATCTCCTTCAGTTATTAATCCTTTATCTTGTCCGCACCTCCCATCAGAAGTCCCATCCCTTCTTGGATCATGGAGTTGAAAGTAACCTCAGTGACCCCGCCTTCGTTTTACAGAGGGGGGAACTAAGGTCAAGAGATGGCAAGTGACTTGGCAAGTGGCAAATTCAAGATTCAAACGCAGGACTTCTACCTCCACATCCCGGGCTCTTAATTATACCGCGCTGCCTCAGCATCTGTCCCGCACATTCCTCTAACTCCTAGCTTGGTAGGGACTCCGCTACTCTGCTCGGAGTCACTCTAGGGCTTTCAGCCCCTTTTGTTCTAAGATCCAGCCCTAACCGCTTGACGGCCCATCCCTCCGCTTGGTCCCCGTACTCACCTACCAACAGGTCGGCGATAGCCAGGTTGAGGAAAAAGAAGTTTCCCTGCGTGCGCAGGCTCCGTTCCACCACGAAGGCGAGGATGACCAGAGCGTTGCCCAGCACCGTGGTCAGCACCAGCAGCGCCATGAGTGTGGCCAGCAACGCGACCACCGGTGCAGAGAACCCTCCGGGATGCAACGCGGGAAAGGGTCCCGGAGCCGGGTGTGAGTCTGGGACCTGCCCGAGTTCTGGGGCGCAGGAATTGCCTGAAGTATTGAATACCAGCTGCGGCTCCATCGCCGCACCCCTTAATACTTGGTCAGTAGTGGACCGAGGGCGGGGGTCAGCCCGCTCTGGAGGACGCTGGGGAGCGAGCAAGAGTAAGAGACGGAGCAGGCAAAGGGAGACTGTCTGACAGTGAGAAGAGCGGAGGAAGAGAGTTGAGAAGAGCAAAGGAGAGGAGTGGTGGGGGGGAAGGGAGAGAAGAGATTGGTAGAAGGGGAGAGAAGAAAAGGGAAAGGAGAGAGGTGATAAGAAAAGGGAAATGCTTGTGCCTGGAGGAGGGATCTGCTAAGCCTGGAATGGCCCCTAACTTTGTAAAGGAGAGGGAGAAAGGAGCGAGCAGACGGTGGAGGGAAGAAGAGAGCTAGAAAATGAGAACGATTTCCTCCAATTGCGAGGAGAGGGTCCTTCTCATTCCATCTCCTCTCCCCGTGTCTTCCCTCCCGTCCCTTCTAGAAGGAGGAGAAGCTCGGAACAGGGACTTTTCCCTTCTAAGTTTTAACTCGAGCAACACCGAGGATGTTTTTTTGTTTTTAATCTGCTTATTATAAGATGTTACAGAATTTGGGTAGGGGGCTCATTTCCATGTCTCAATGTGCCACTTGTGATGTGTATCTCCTTGATTTGATGTGACAATAACTATATAATGGTGGAGAATTGATTCATTACCTGATGAACAGATTGATTAAATGCAGCTAGCCAAATGAAATCATTCCGACTAAAGAGAAGAGAGCTGAGGAGGAGGGGAGGAACTGAATAGAAGAGACTCTCAGACAGAAATATGCCAAAAGCCTTGGGGACAGGGAGAATTGGACTTAAAGGCCAGAGAGTGAAAACTGGGAGAGGAGGAGAGAGAGAGGCCAGAGCCACCAAACCGCCTCATTATAGGTTTTGCCTTCTGATTGGGGAATAGTGTTCCAATCTCTAGGAATATGGCAGTGAGACTAAATTTTACCAAATCAATAAAGTTTTACTCTCTACATATCACCTGCCTGGATGGATGTAAACTTTTTATCATTAGATCCTTTACTAGTTAGGAAACTGACAATCATTTGGAGTATGTGACTAAAAATGATTTTAGGGGAGCTGAATCACATCTCTTGTTTCCTCAGAATAAAACCACCTTCTTTCTAGATCTAATCTTTTATGCTGTTTATTAGAAGCAATTTCCAACAAGCCATTTCCTGATTTGTGTGGTGGAAGGAGGAAATGACTAGGAAAGCAACTGTGGTCTCCATTAAATTAAGGCAGTATTGAATCTCTCACCTATTTGTAGCATAATAGGTGGTCAGAAGAAGGATCTTCACTGTCTTGATAATCAGCAGTCTTAGGAATTGCCCATTATAGGGAATGACAGTTTTACTGTGTTTTGTTTTGTTTTTGTATTGTGTGGGATAATTAAGTTAGGAAAACACTGACACTGTTAATTATCTGGAAGTATGTTTGCCTCTTTCTCAGTAGGGAGGTGAGTTAGACAGATATTCCTCAGTTAATCACCATAGTGGCTAAGGAGGTCTAATGCCCATTAAGGAAACACTTCATTGAATATGCTCCAAAGATGGGAAGAAATCATGTCTCTGTGATGTCACTTATCTTCTCTTTTAGATTATATATAACATTGCTTGTATCCATTAAAACAGATAAGAGGGTCCACAGACTTCTTTACTATATGAAAGTAGTATAAAGCTATTGATTTATAGGGTCAGGGCTGGAAAAACAATCTAAACTACTGCTTTGGTGAATCTTGAGGGGAGGTTGGGGGAGGCGCTTAAGCAGCATTGGTATAATGGAAAGCACATGGATTTTGAACTCAGAAGGCCTGGGTTCAACTCCTGCCACTGATATATATTTATTTCCTCAGTGACCTTGGGTAAATCAATTAACCTTAATCAGATTCAATTTCCTCATTTATAAAATTATAGGGATGGATTCATTACAGCCTATCTTGCTTCCTGCTTTCCATTGCCTGAAGGTTAGGTAACTTATATCATGACCTTTAAGGAGCTGGGGGCATCTAGGCTCTGCAAATGTTTCCAATTCCGCCACTAGTGGTGTTCCTTTGACTGTAAGGAGTGAGTCTCCTGTATTCCAATTCTAATGAGATTGGCTTTTGCAAAGGAATTTTTACTTCAACATCGTAACATATAAGCATACTTTCCAATATGTAGGACTTGATTCTCCTCTCCCCTGAGATAGGATCAGTCTCTGGAGAGGGAAAGAGAATGAACTTCACAGCTTAGTTCTGTTTCTGTAAAGTACAGTTCCTCCATCGAGAGCCTCCCCCACAAGCAGGCACCCTAGTTTCTCAGGGTTTCCCTTCTAAGCTGGCTGTACCATCCCACTTGGAATCCTGCCTTCCAGATCTAGTAAGCATCACCTCTGGCACCTAAAACTGAGGACAAACAGAACAAAATAGAGATACTCTTTCTCCCCTATAACCTTTTTCTTGGAGCTGGGGTAAAAAAGAGCATGCAGAGAAAGTTCTTCCCTTCTCACTGGTTCAGTTTATAGCACCTGTGCTATGTATGAACTGTGATCCTCATCCTGTGCAAGAAAGAGCAAATATGAAAAAGAGAGAGACTGAGCCTGTCTGGCCAGTTTTAAAGACGCAGCCTTTCTGGCTCTGTAGTCAATCAAAGAAAATTACCTTCATCCAAGTGGTAGGAGACATAGGGAACTTCCATGTTAATCCATCTGGGCATGTACAAGTAAGCCCAGTTAAACTTGTAGTAATTTTCCATTACATTTATATACTACAATTTGTTTAGTAATTTCCTAATTAATGGTGTTCTGTTCTCTCTCCCCATTCCCTCTAGACCAAGTTTTCATTTGCTGGATTTTTTAGAGTATACTATAAAGGAGAGACCAGACTTTGCTTAAGAGTTGGAGAAAGGATTACTTTCCTTATCCTTGAGCTTGTTAACTTTCATTAATTGAACTAATAGCTTAACTAATTAGTTTAATAAAAGCTCCCTGAAGTAAAAGAGAGAAGAAACTATTTGAATACATAGGACCAATTGTCTTAACTTCAAATAAAACATGGTGACCCAATAAGGAGCTCTCTAGTGACATTTAAGGGCATCATATGATATTATCTATTATTTTTATTGTTGTTATTAGTGTTATTACTAATTTATGTTGTAGGAGTAGTCAACAGCCCAGAATTCCATGATCGGGATTCACATAGACTGCATCTAATTTTGAGGACTACCTGTGAAAAATCATTTTATTACTTCTTACCCAGCGTCAACTCTGGGATATGACTTGTGCATGGATCTCTACAGATATGAGTAAATGGTTCCTTGCCTTGCCTACAAGCTCTCAAGGTAACATGCATTTGTCAGGTCTGAGACAACCCTTTAAATAAATAGGACTGATTCTGCATCAAACCTTGCTAAGTGTGCTGCCAGCTACCATAAATTTCCAATTTCCAATCTAGTTAAGACAACTGGAAAGATAATATCTAATGCAAGTTAATATGTGATGGATTTACAGAGATAGTTATAATCTTATATGGCTATAAAAGTTTGAAAAGGTAGCCATCACTGTAAGTGGGAGTAATCAGAAAAACATTTCATGGAGAAGGTGTCATGAATTGAGTTTTGAGGAACAAGTAGGATTGAGATAGATGAAGAAGAGAGGATGAAATAAACTGTAAATGAAGGTAGGAAATTAAAAGGTATCAGTCATTTATTCATCCAATGTAATTTGGCTCTTTTGCCTTAGGAGGGAATCCATAGTTCAAATGATACCTTCAAATATTCTTTTGTAGAGAAAAATCTACCCCATTGTTTGCTAGGAGCAAATTATGTTGTAGATGAGCAGTTGAGCTCTCAAATCCTCTCTGTTGTCATCCCTATATTATTTGCTATCAGACTCTTGCTTTATATCCTTGTTTGTGAAAGGAATTAATTATGGTTCTATGATGAGAACAAGAGATACAATTCTTTTTCTTTTAAATAGTTGTATTGATATTTTTTCTTTTCATATCATTTTCATTTCCTCTATATTTCCAACCCCACCCCTCTAGAGTCATCTATTTAGATGAAGAATAACAAGGAAGAAAAAATAAGTTCAATAAAACTAACCACCATATCAACAAATGCTGATATTCAATGTAGGCCATAGTCCTTGTCTCATTTGGGGTCAAGCTTGGTCAGTATAATTTCACAGCATTCAGTTTTCATTGTTTTATAAGAAATTATTCTTGCTTTGGCTAGGGAAGATTCAATGGACAGTATTTCTCTGCATGTAATAATGATAAACCATTATGGATTCATAAATTATTCTCTCTTCACAAGTTATTAAGCTGATAGACTTTAATGACCCTTTCTTAGTCATCTGTCTGGTGTGTCACTCCACCTGCCTCACTCCAAAAATCTGTTGCCAAAAATCCATTATGCAATTAAAGTAAATAGAAAAATGTTCTTTTTTGTTGTTGCTGTTAATTTCATAATTCTGCCTAGTTATTCTTTCTAATCTATCCTATCTTATTCTAGGTACATGATTATTACTTCTCATGCTCTGCCACATCAGGGGGGAGTGTTCTGGTTCATAAAATCAGAGCCAACCCACACTACAAAGATACTTTTCCATATTAATTATTTTTAAACAATTTCTTTTTAAGGATTTTAGAGCCCTCTAGGATTCCAGAATATAATTTTATATAGTTAGAGCTAAAAGGGTACTTAGAGATTTTATATTCCATTTATCATATTTTTCAGAACAGGAAACTGAGGTCCAGAGAAGTTATCCCTTGCCAAAGGGCTCTGACAACATATATTCTAAAATCATATTATAGGAAGATGAATATGAACTTTGCAAAATGATGATGTAGAAATTTTCCATTTTTTTGTTATCTCCTTCCTAAAATTACCTTCTATTTGCTTATTTATATTATATGTTGCATCCCCTCAGTGAGCTACTTGAAGGTAGATAGTTATTTTTGTCTTTGTAACTTCTAGATTCATAGAGCATCACAGGCACTTGATAATTATCTATTGAATTGCATTGAATCTATAATCTAATGCTTTCCACTATGTTATGCCCACATATTTTATATTGCTTATGAAAGTATATTACTTATGCACTGACCCTGTTCTCAAATGTTGCTTTTGAGTTTATTGAAAAAAATCTAGACAGTACTCTGATGAATTATTATTTTGTCAACATCCAACTAGTTGCATACATGCCAATAGGGAAAACATGTGAATTTATAGGTCACATAAATAATTAGAGCTGAAAAGCACCTTAGAAATTATCCAATCAATCTTAAGCTTTCAACACTTTCCTTCTCCATAGAGGGCTCAGGAATGGGCAGCTCTTCAAGATAGGTGCTTTAGATCAATCCCAACATTTGCTCTGGAGATAAGTTAAACAGATGAAACAGGGAGATTTAAATAGATCCAGATGGTCAAAGTGGAGCTTCATTATTGTGATAATGCTTTAAAATTAATTTCTTTTTCAATTTCAAGGTGATTTAGAGCAGTGGTCTCCAAACTTTTTTATTTCATGTAATTAGTAAAAAAATTTGGGATACCCCCAATATTTGTACATTTATTTATAAATGATATATATATATATAAATATATATACATCCATATATATATATATATACTAATATTCTACTTAATTTGTCCAACCCCAAACAAAAAACTAAAGTGTGAGTGTAACTTTGAGATAGGAATTGCTTTATCAGTCATTTAATTACCTGGAGAGTAGAGCTCACCTTTAGAGGGTACCTGCTAAGTGACTTGAGCATCAGTATTGGTATTTCCAAGGTTGGTTGATGGGGAATTTTCTTAATATCCCTTGCTTGACTGTTGCTGTTGGTGTTCAGATATCTGTCAGGTGATAACTTCAGCAGAAATGAGTATGTGTGTGTAGGAGTGTTAGGAGATAAAAAATGAAGTATAGTGTGGTTTTATTGGAAATAAACTATTGCAGGAAAAGTGTGATTCAGTCCATTTTGCTATACTCTAACTGGCTGACTAGAGACCTATTGGGGATCATGGCAACCCCCTAGTGGGCTTCCACCCCACTTTGGAAACACTGATCTAAAGGATAAGGGAAGCTTGAGAACAGTACTGGTTCTTGTAAATGGCCTCATCCACCTGGGCTAGTAATATTAATTCTACAGATATGTTAAACACAATTTATACTTATATTAATCATACTCCAAGGAAAGATCTTTTAAGTCTTTCTTTAGAAGATTCGTATAAACTTGTATCTGGAAGTCATCCAGTGTGGATGGTTGCCAGGAGATTCTGCTAATTCATATTTATCTCCCACCCTAAAAACTGCTAATATATTTTATTGGGGTTCTTTGCAGTATGTGGAGAGAGGGAGGGAAAGAGGGAAAAAAGAATCAGGCAGCCAAATAGAGACAATAAATTCAAAGTCAAGGAGAAAAAGAATCATAGAGTGTCAGAGCTGGAAGAAACCTTAAAGATCATTTAATCCTTTCTCCTCATAAGTCAGAGAAAGTGAGTCAGAAAAAAGAGGGAGCCAACTACTTCCAGACCCTGTCATCAGTAAGTCTGTTTTTAGACTATTACAGTTCTTCTTCCCTGAGAAGAGAGGAATTTAGGACATTTGAAGGAAAAACTTGGGTGTGATATTCAACAGGACAGCACTCACTTTCAGGGACTGTTCTAATGACTTAACAATTTCCTTTGTCTTTCCCATTTAGCAGAAATCAAAAAAATCAATACTAACTTTTTTTAAAAAAGAGAAATGTGAGTTAAAGATACACTAGAAAGAATGGAAAAATGTGATCTACATGGCTTAGGAAATAGATATATTTTAGGAAAATGCTAAAAATTCTCTTTTATATAAACAATGCATTCTCATGTGGTTGAAGAATTTCCAGCTAATACTCAAAGATAACTCTAAGCCCTTCCCCTCCATGTAAAAAAAATATCACTTTTTCATTAGTAACATGGGTGGGAGTTCCCAGGTGTGATACTGACTAATTAATTAATCAATAAATTATACGCTTCTACCTCCAAGCTCTAAACTAGAAACTGGTGATCTAAAGACAAAAATGAAGCAGTCCCTGCCCTCCAGGGTTTATATAATATTTATGAGGAATAAAATGTAAATAGAGATAGATAAATGAAAGTTAAGGATAGAAAACACCTGTGTATTAGTAGGGGTGGTCTCCCTGATGAGAAATTCCTCTATAAATGCTAGTTGGAATCATCTTGACAATTTTAGAGCAGAGGGGTCTAAAGTGCCTATGTGCAACCCACAACACCCCCAAGTTCTGGGTGCTCTGAAATCAGATTAAAATATAATTGGGAAATATTTGACAAAATAAAAATTCAGCAAAGCTAGATAATTTGTGATTATTGTTCAGTCATTTCAGATTCTTTATGACCCCTGTTGGGGTTTTCTTGGCAGATATATTAGAGGGGTTTAGCCATTTCCTTCCTCAATTCATTTTATAGGAGAGGAAACAGGCAAACAGGATGAAGTGACTTGTTCAGGGTCATACAGCTGAGGCTAGATTTGAACTCAGGTCTTCCTGACTTCAGACCTGGAACTCTTTCCATTGTACCACATAGCTGCCAAATGATATTACATTTTAAACTAAATTCATATGCCATCTACAGGGATCTTTATGTTTGGGTTAGTGGTCCCACTTCTAATTGAATTTGACACTGGTGGCTTAGAGCATGAGAGACTTGGCCAAAGTCATAACAACCTTTATGTGTCAGAAATAGAATTTAAACTCAAGTCTTCCTGACTTCAAAGTCAGCTGCCTGACATACAGATTAATTGGCACTGGTCATTCAAGGAAGGTCCTGGGAGCTGAAAGAAAGGGGGAGAGAAGAGACAGGGGGGGGGAGGTCAGACAAATCCATGAGTAAGAACCACTTTGATAGGGATGAAGAAAAACATTCTGTCCTCAGTATCTTGTCCTTACTCTTGATCAGATAGATCACTTGTTTGCAGGAAATAATCACTTTTCCTCCAGCAGGAGGAAAGCTGAGGGCTGTCATTAGAAAGTGGGGAGATCTATATGTCTAATAAAGAATCTGAAATCAACACACTCCTAGGGGGAAAAAGGCAAAACAAACCATAGGAGTAAGCTAGAGAAAATGAAGGGCACAATTTTTCTTCCTTTGAGAGTAAGTTTTTGCAGTTTGAAAAGGAAGCCACACCCATGAAGGAGAAAGAGATCTAAACTAGAGAAAAGGGAGTGAATTTTCCAGAAATTCACAAGAAGAGATGGGGAATGAATATCCCAGGTTAACATCCTAATCAAGTTTCCAATTAATGAAAAAAATGCAAATGAAGATGACCTAACTACCAGATCTGAAACTATATTATTTAGCAGTGGTCATCAAAACTATTTGGTACTGGCTAAGAAATAGAGTAATTGATCAGCGGAATAGGTTAGGTTCTCAGGACAAAATAGTCAATGACTATAGCAATCCAGTGTTTGACAAACCCAGCTTTTGGGACAAGAATTCATTATTTGACAAAAATTGCTGAGAAAATTGGAAACCAGTGTGGCAGGAACTTGGCATGGACCCACACCTAATATCATATACCAAGATAAGGTCAAAATGAGCTCTATGATTTAGACATAAAGAAGCAAATCAGAAGAACAAAGGATAATCTACCTCTCAGATATATGGAGAAGGAAAGAATTTATGGCCAAAGAAGAACTGGAATACATTATGAAATGCAAAATGGATAAATTTGATTATATTAAAATAAAAAATGTTATACAAACAAAACCAATGCTGACAAGATTAGAAGGGAAGCAGAAAACAGGAAGGAAAAAAAAAACCCTCTTACATCTAAGGTCTCGATAAAGGCCTCATTTCTAAAATACATAGAAAATTGATTCAAATTTATAAGAAATCAAGCCATTCTCCAATTGATAAATTGTCAAAGGATAAGAATAGATAATTTTCAGACAGGGAAATTAAAACCATTTCTAATTGAAAAATGGTCTAAATCCACTATTGATCAGAAAAATGCAAATTAAAACAACTCTGAAGTACCACTACACACCTCTCAGATTGGCTAAGACAAGAAAAGATAATGATAAATGTTGGATGGGATGTGGGAAAACTGGAACATTAATACATTATAGTTAGAATTGAGAACTGATCCAATCATTTTGGATATCAATTTGGAACTATGCCCAAAGGGTTTTTCAAACCGTGCATACCCTTTGATCCGATGGTATCTCTACTGGGCCTGTATCCCAAAGAGATCATAAAAAAGGGGAAAGTACTGACATGTACAAAAATGTTTAATAACAACCCTTTTTATTTTAGAGTCCAGGAACTGAAAACTGAGTGGATGCCCGTTAGTCAGGGAATGGCTGAATAAGTTATGGTATAATATTTTTTTTCTAAGAAATGATCATCATGGGCAACTAGTTTGCATAGTGGATAGAGCACCAGCCCTGGAGTCAGGAGGACCTGAGTTCAAATCTGACCTCAGACACTTAACACATCCTAGCTGTGTGACCCTGGGCAAGTCACTTAACCCCAATTGTCTTGGCCAAAAACCAAACCAAACACAACAAAACTATCAGCAGGATGATTTCAGAGTGATCTGGAGAGACTTAAATGAACTGATGCTAAGTAAAGTGAGTAGAACCAGGAGATCAGTGTACACAGTAATAAGATTATGTGATAATCAGTTCTGATGGACATGGCTCTTTTCAACAGTGAGATGATTTAGGCCAGTTCCAATAGACTTATGATGGAAAGAACCATCTGCACCCAGAGAGAGGACTATGGGGACTGAGTGTGGACCACAACATATTATTTTTGCTTTTTTTGGTTGCTGTTTTTGGTTGCATTTTGTTTTCTTTCTCATTTTTTTTTATCTGATTTTTCTTGTGCAGCATGATAATTATGGAAATGTATATAGAAAATTTTCACATGTTAGCATATATTGGATTATTTGCTGCCTTGGAAGAGGGTGAGAGGAAGGAAGGGAGAAAAATTTGGAATATAAGGTTTTGCAGGGCTGAATGTTGAAAACTATCTTTGCATGTATTTTGATAATAAAAAGTTATTATTAAAACAAAACAAAACAAAACAAAAAACAATCAAGCTCCCAGCTCAAAGACCTTGATGACCATCTCTTAGCTTCCCTGGCTCCTTTCAAGTACATCTACAGTTTCATCTTCTGGATTAAAACTTTCTGCAGGCCTCCATAATCTTAGTGCTCTCCCTCTGAAAAAACTGTCCATTCTGTCTTGCTTTGGTAAGTAAAGCAAATATTTTATCCTGATAGATGTTCCCCATCATTGGTCCCTTACCTCTCAGCAGAGAAACTGGCCTTATACTTTTACCAAGAAATAGAAGTTGTCACCAACTTTTTTCCCCTATTCTACTTTTCAAAACCTCTTGACATTATCTATTCTCTTCTCCTTTGTTCTAATCTGATGAAGAGATGCATCTTCTCCTTACCAAAACCAACTTCTGCAGATTACCTGAATAATCATCTCCTCTCTCTAATCTTTTCTCATCCCATCTACTGGTTCCTTTCTAGCATCGTACAAAAATATACACATGCACACACACATAGAGCTATCTATCTCTATCCATAAATAAAGAACAATATAGATGGATAGTTAGATATACATAGACATAACAACCACCACCACAACAACAAAAACTTCACTAAACCCTACCATACCTTCAAGCCATCAGGTCATCTCTCTCAGCCAAACTCCTAGAAAAAATTATCTTTTCTTCCCAATCATGTCTCAGCTCCTTGACTTTTGATTTCATTTCCCAGATGAAATTGCTGTCTTCAATGAATCCTAAAGCACAAATCTGATGATATCTATTCAATAAATTCTAGTGGCCCTATGGCCTCCAGGATCAAATATAAAATCTTGTTTGGCTTTTAAACCCCTTGCTAATCTGATCCCTTTTTAAAAAAAATTAATTTTTTAATGTTATACATGTATATTTATTTAAAAAATATTTTCACAGGGGTCATGTTGGAGAAGAAAAATCAGAACAAAAGGGAAAAACCATGAGAAAGGGGAAAAAAAGGAAAAAAGTGAAAATAGTATGTTTTGATCTGGATTCAGTCTCCATACTTCTCTCTGGTGTAGATAGTATTTTCCATCCAAAATTGTTTGGAATTGAGTTGGATCACTGAATTGCTAAGAAGAGGTAAATTGATCATAATTGATCATCATATAATTCTGCAATTGCTGTGTAGAATGTTTTCCTGGTTTTACTTGCTTTACTCAGAATCAGCTCATGCATATGCTTCCAGGCTTTTCTGAAATCAGCCTATTTATCATTTCTTATGGAACAATAGTATTCCATTACCTTCATATATGGTTATTCAGATGTTCTCCAATTGATAGGCATCCACTCATTTTACTTCTTTGCTACCACAAAGGGAGATGTTACAAATATTTTTGTATATTGTCAGTCTTTTTCCTTCTTTTTATAATCTCTTTGGGATACAAAATCAGTGATGGCAGTGCTGGATTAAAGAGTATTCCCAGTTTGATAGCTCTTTGGGGATAGTTCCAAATTGTTCTCCAGAATGGCTGGATTAATTTATAACTACACCAACAATGAATCAGTGTCCCAGTTTTCCCACGTCCCCTCCAATATTTATCATTATATTTTCCTGTCATTTTAGCCAATATGAGGTGAGGTGGTATCTCAGAGTTGTTTTAATTGTATTTCTCTAATCAATAGTGATTTAGAGCATTTTTTTCTTCAAATAGATTGTTCTAATTTCTTCATCTGAAAATTGTCTTTTTATATCCTTTGACCATTTATCAACTGGGGAATGATTAGTATTCTTATAAATTTGATTCATTTCTCCATATATATTTAGAAGTGAGGCCTTTATCAGAAACCCTGACTGTAAAAATTGTTTCCCAACTTTCTGCTTCCCTTATAATCTTGGACGCATTGGTTTTGTTTGTGCAAAACCTTTTTTAATTTAATGTAATCAGAATTATACATTTTGTATATCATAATATTCTCTATTTCTTGCTTGGTCATAAATTCCTTTCTTCTCCAAAGATCTGACAGATAAATTATCTCTTCTTCTAATTTGCTTTTAGGATCACTATGTCTGGACTATCTACTCATTTTGACCTTATCTTGGTATAGGGTCTATTTTCTAGTCTTCTGAAACCACTCTGTTCTATATATTTTTTGGATTCATTGTCACCTGCCTGCCTTCCTTCTTCCTATCTTAGGTTCTTTAAACTCTATTTCTCTATAGAGCACTGGATAGATAACTTATGCTGTGTCTGGAATCTCTTAGCTTCCCTGCCTCCCTTCAAACATCATCTAAAGCTCCACCTTCTGGATTAAGCCTTTCCCCAGGCCTCCATAATCTTAGTGCTCTCCTTCTGAAACTGCACCCAGTTTATCTTTTTTTATGTCTTGTTTGTACATTCTTGATTTCATGCTGTTCACCCTCCTCCATCTCCTGCCTCCCTACCTAGATTGTGAGCAGGAGTTACTTTTTGCCTTTCTTTATATTCACATCACTTAGCCCAGTGTTGACCCATAGTAGGTCTTCAATAAATGTTATTTGACTGACGAGAGAGAACCCTGAAAAAGTGGTAGCCTTATGAAGACTGATCCTTAAACCACTCATTTAGCAACTGTATACCACCTAGCTTTATAGTCTTAGCAAGTATACACAAATCAACCTCCACATGGGCCCTACAGTGTGATCATTTCTATTCCCCTCCCCACTACTCTGATTCTCAAACCTGCACAACTCCACCTTCTTTATTTACCTGACTATATCAGTGAGACCCTGATTCTGGCCAGTCGTGAAAGAATGTAAGAAATGGGCTACCTTTTGCTCCTGTTTGAAAGGCCCCCAAGACTGTAGATATTGTTAAGAATATCCTTTTTGCCATCCTTTAAACCTATGAAAAAATTTTTTTCCAACCTAACCAGAAAAGAAAAGGATAACAGCAAAGAGGAAGTTTTCAGGCATTTGTGACTCTCCATGACCCCATTTGGGGTTTTCTTGGCAGAGATACTGGAATAGTTTGCCATTTCTTTCTCCAGCTCATTTTAGCACTATATAACTTTTTATTCTCTTCCCTTCCTCATCTCTACTAGTTGTTTACTAACAGATAGACTTTGTAGTATCTGTGGGCTGAAGTCACATATGGTACATAGCTCACAATCTTTGCTAACTTCCTAGGCTTAGTGAATTCTCCATGGATGGAAACAATTTTTCATTTTTGTCATTTGATTTAGGTCATTTTCAAGAAAAGCAATATGTAGATAGGATAACAACATTCCTCTGAAAGGCCTGCCTTCCTCTTTGTATAATCAAGTCATTGGTGATGGTAGAAGAAAATAGAGAGAATTTTATGAAGCTCTTTTAACAAAGGATTTTAGTCCCTAATTTGTCTAGCTTTTTAGGAGATAAAAGATAATTAAGAAACAGGGACAGAATATGCTTTCTGGTAGCAGATCTAAGGACTAGAAGAGATGGGGAATTGGGAGTTGGGAAGATTAAAGATATAGGCAGTTAAAAGTTTAACAATTTGCTCTCTGGAGGAAAAATGTACATATACTTTTAAGTTTAATCTGAATTTTAAGTCTAGACAATAAGCAGAATAATGTCAGGCTTTGATTTATAGCACTTAGTGATTTCTGAGGTGAGAATGCTCAACACTGAAAATTTAACAATTGATTTTTGAGCCAACTTGAGTTGGAGCCAGCACACTCCTGTATCTGAGAAGGTTTCAGACTCATTTATGATTGTGTTAGGATTTTGCTAAGGAAAGAACATGGCTTCACGGGAAAGTTACATCTCTCACCTCTTTGACCTCATTTTTTGTGACTCATTTACACATCCTATTATCTAAAGCGGAGGTGGGAAACCAGAGCTGTATAAGGCCCATGAAATTATTTGCTAAGGCAACCAAAGGAGATCTGAAAGGAAAGCTGAAAGCTAGGTACGACAGTCTCCCATTGATTGAGTTCTCTAAGTTGGTAATTTTGTATGTCCCATGAATTATGTTATAAATATCTAAATGGCCTTTGGCAGAAAAAGGTGCCCCATCCCTGATCTAAAGTGTACTGTATAACCTTAGACAAGTCATTTACTCTCTGTGGGTCTCAGATTCCTCATTTGTAAAATGAAGGAATTGGACTTTATCACAGCTTCTTTGTTTTGCCTTTTTTTTCCCCTGAGGCAATTGGGGTTAATGACTTGCCCAGGGTCACACAGCTAGGAAGTATTAAGTGTCTGAGGTCAGATTTAAACTCAGGTTCTTCTGACCTCAGGGCTGATGCTCTATCCACTGCACTACCTACCTGCTAGATAAATCACAGCTTCTTAAACTGTGGTTTGTGACCCACTGTAACCGAATGTGGGAGTCATGAAATTATGATTTATTATCAGTAAATGTTTGGTTTGCATACCTATTTTATATGCCGATTGCTGCTGTTATTTGTCTTTTGTTCTTGGAGGTTCATGACATCAGGGAGATGATGCCATGATATGCAAGTGAATTGGATTTAGTGAGGGAGGCTGGGCAAGGTCATCTGCCTCACTTCCCCCTCCAGAGACATCTGGGTCCTGATATAGATCAGGACAACTATCTATAGTGGGCTATATAGATGGAGATGGTCCTGCATGCTAGGGTCACATAAAAGTTTCTTGGACAAAAAAGGGGTCATGAGTGGAAAAACTTTAAGAAGCCCCAGACTAAATGACCTTCCAGCCCTAGATCTACTGTTCTTTGATGCTATGATTCCCAGAGCTTCGTTTGCTGAGTGCACTGTCTAGGAGTCCTATGGCCCAAGGCCCTGAATCATACATAGGCTTCTCCATCTGCCCCTGTTTCCAAGCAGTCAGGGTGGGTGGGTTAGAACAAGTTCAATAATACAAAAATGTTCCTGGAGTGGGAATAAGCAGGTGGTTCTTTAATGACTTAGAACCATAGTATGTCTAAATTGAAGGGGAATTTAGAATGCAGATTGTCAGAAGCAGGAGGAAATTTAGATTGTCTAATCCAGTTTTCTCATTTAGCTGAGGAGGATTATGAGGTCCTGAGAGTGACTTGCCCAGATTCACAACTACTTTTTTGGTGGCCCTATTGTCATGTAGTATAGCTCAAGAGGGCTATGTGATGAAGTCCCTCCAGACCTCTCAGGTAGCAAGCTAGGTGGGCCTGCATACAATTATGAGAGACAAAGGGTCAGTATCTATAGTGGTGATTTACAAGACCCTGAAGGATTCCAGAGTCCCCTTGGACTTGGCAAGGGAATCATTAGTTGTAGCCATAGGAGGCAGAAGAGGGTCAACACTTGATTCACAGGGAGAGACTTTCCCCTTTCCCCATCTGACTGTGATGTTGAGGGTATGAGAGGTGAGGAGGAATGAAAGATAATTCTCCTTAGCTAACAGCTTCTGAGAACACTGGCTCCTTTGGGAGGAGTCCAGACCTTGCTACTCAGTATTTATTATCTTGGCAAGAATACATGGGTCAACTCAACCATTAAGCAGGCAGCTGCTTCTCCGCTCAGGGGAATAGAAAGACTTGCATTCAAATCCTATATAAGGCACCTAACCAGGTCTGCAATCCCAGCCAATTAACTTCTAAATTTTAGTTTCCTTGTCTATAAGAAATATTTTATAGATTTCCTCAAATCTATAAAATGGGGATAATAGCTCATTCACAAGGTTGTTGAGGGTCAAATGAGATGACATATATAAAGCCCTGTTCAAACCTTAAAGTGCTATCTAAATGATAATTGTTATTGTGGCTGATCCTTTTTAACCAGCTCAATGAACAGAATTTGAGAATCTCAAGACTGTATTCTATTGTCTATCAGTTTCCTGCAGTAAAAGTACCTAAACTGTAATGTGAAGATGTTTATATTTTGGGTCATAAAAAGCTGAAATGGAAGTAAGAAACTTAATATAGAATTGAGGCTATATTTTGAGATTTCCCTAGAAATTTGGTTTGGGGGTGAGGCACAAGCCAAAATAGTGTTAGTTTTATGAAACATAATATACACAAAATTCTTTTTCATTTTTAAAACCATATTCCATGGATTTTAACTTATTTTTATTTATTTTTTTTATTTTTATTTTTTTAGGCCATGCATCTTTGGCAGTCTGGTAAAGCCTATAGATCCCTTATTTAAATTAATAGTTTTAAATGCATAAAACAAAATAAATAAGAGTATAAAGAAAATCAGTTTTACTGAAATAGTCATCAAAGTGTTTTTTAAACAACAAATTCACCAACCCCACGGCCTTATTTTCCTCTTTTGTTATGATTCTTCTTTCACAACATGACTAAATATATTTAATATGATTGTATAAGTATAACCTATATCAGATTGCTTGCTATCTTGGGGAGGAATGAAGGAAGGGAAGAAGAGAGAAAAATTTGGAATGCAAAATCTTATTTTAAAAAATGAATGTTGAAAATTACCTTTACATGTAAATGAAAAAAAAAATAGTATTAAGTGAAAAGAAAAAAAAAAAGAGCCATTGCTCTAGAGAGAGCCTAGAGTATTGTTAAGACAGTTAAGAGAATTTCCTAATTAGCTCATTATTGGGTCATCGGTTTCATGACAGTAAGTACAATGGCCTCCTTGCTGCTCCTTACACAAACCACCCCATCATTCTATTCTATATCTTTTCCCTAATTATCCCTTATGCCTGGAATTCTCTCTCTCTTCATCTCCTGGCTTCCTTCAAGTATCAGCTAAAATCACACTTTCTGCAAGAAACCTTTCCAATCCTCCTTAGTCTTTTCTCTGAAATAATCTCCAGTTTATTTCATCTATATCTTGTTTGTATGTGGTTGTTTGCATGCATCTCCCCCATTAGACTGTGAGCTCCTTCAGATCAGGGACTATTTTTGTCTTTCTCCATATTTCCAACACTTAGTATATGGTAGATCCTTTTGAAAGATGCTTATTGACTAGATTTGATTTAATTTCAAGAATCTGATATTCTAAAGACTTATCATATCATATAGACTTATGGTCAAGGAGGAGGATGTTGTTTTGGAAAACTACAAGACAGTGAATAGGATCTTAGAAAGATGGATAGACTGACTTCCTTTCCAGTAATAGTGGGGGGCTTATTTTGATTATGGTTTCAGAGCTGGAAACTTGGGGAAGTAGGTGGCATCTGGGCAGCAGGTTAATAAGAAGAAGTGTGACTGGTATCTCCTCTATGTAGTTAACCTTATGAGACCCTCGTTAACCAACTTGGCTGGATGGGGAAAGGAAGGGCATGCAAGAGCAGAGGTTAAGGGTTAGTTCTCCAGGGAATGGTTTCCAGTCTACTCTAGGTTTCGAGGTAGCTGGTAAAATGGCCAGGGTGTAGTATGAAGGATAGCTGAGGGTTTCTGGATTCTTGAAGGCTGTTCAATAAGAGTAAGAAGGGAGATCCTTAGGTCCCTGGAAGATTGGTACCAGTCATCTTCAGGCACTAGACTGAGAGGCAGGAGACCTGAATTTGGATGTGGCTCATGGTGTGATCCTGGACAAGCATCTTTTGGGGTATGAGAATGAGGGGACTGCTCTTTGCTGCATCCTGATCAGGAATATATGGCTCTCCATAAGTTCCCTGCCTCTGGAGTCTCTCTTCCCTCTCAACAATCAGTCCTAGCTTATCAGTGTCCCTATATTCCTCCTGCTTGAACCCTGCCCTGGCTGGCAAGATCACTGCCCGACTATTCTCTTGGGTACCACAATCTCATCATGGTCTAAAGTCTACTTTCCTCCTTCATTATATGTTTCCAAGGCCATTAGTGAGAGGCATAAGCCTGAATGACAAACTGCAGGGCAGAGTGTTTAGAGATAACAAAGAGACTTGGCTCAATATCAGGTAAACAGGTAGAGACAAATTGTTTTTTTGTTCCATTCTTTTTTCTTTATGGAAAATTAATTTTCTTAGTAAGGAAAATAAAGAAAGGGCTGTCAGGAGAATATGGGGAGCTTAACTGATTGGGGGTGATTGAAAGCCTAGAAAACCTATGCTAGAATGTTCTTGTAGTTCTTCCATTGGTAAACTGGACCCATCCAGAGGAGGATAACTTGGATGCCATTTGAGGACTGACTGCAGGAATGTTGAAAAAGAGAAAGAAAAAAAGAGAATACTTTGGGGAGGGGAGCTTGGAAGAGAGGGTTTGGAGAAACAATCTGTCTTTAGGTATTTTCCATAGTAGTGATGAAAATTCCAATTTGAACTTTACAAAGCACCTTTGCAACAGGCTGCAAGATATGCCATAAGAATATTATTATTATTCCCACATTGCAAATGAAGAAACTGAAGTTCAGAAAAGCTAAATGACTTGCCCACAGTTACATAGCTAGGAGCTAGTTACATATCTTATAGATTCATGGGAGTCCTTAAGACATCCAGAAAAAAAATCTAAAACATTGATAGTAGCTCCCCTTCCAACCTCTCTAAAGATGGGGAGCATGTTTTGCTATCAGATCTCTGAAATTATGGTTGGTTATTGTGTTGATCAAAGTTTTAAGATTATCAAAGATGTATCTTAGATACAGAAATGTATCTGACAATCTGATAATCTCTGTACATTTAAGAATTGTACTTCTTAGGTTGAAAATGCCAGGACTTGAATTAATGGGCTTCTTTGGCCATAGAATTCCCTGATGATCTGCTGTGATCAAATTTGGAGGTTTGGAGTAAAATCTTTTTGTTATTCCCCATTTAGGGTTACCGGCAAGGGTAATGTTGGGATTATAGACCAGAGTTGTGATTCCATTGCAAAAAATTATTTGTTCTAATGAAATTTCAATCTTATCAATCATTTGATTCATCATTTGAACTAGGACCTATCTGGTTTGATACCAGAATTGAAGATTAAATGTTGTTTTGGAAGATTTGGTCTTTCTTATTAATACTTTAATGTCTGCCTCTTTCTGTGTCTCCTATCTCCCTGAGTTTCTCTTTGTTCTCTGTGTTTCTCTTGTGCCACATTTCTCTTTAATTATCCTGACTCAGTTTCCCTAATTGGTTCTGCTTCAGTTTTTTTAACTGTTCTGCCTCAATCCCCTTAGTTGCAAAACCCCACTCTGGTTCATTAAGACTGAATACCATTTGCTGTCAGGTTATAAATCATCAATGTGAGACTCAAGATAAGGGGAAGTTCAGACTTCTTGGCTTCTAACTCCTTCTGTCATCAAGAATTTATGGTCCTAGCCCCTATCCTGTCTTTGTTCTTCTTTATCCCAGTTTACCAGAATGTCCGTTGGCTCCCACCACCCTGTCAGAACCAGATTGATAGTC